>NC_059104.1:53889342-54194342 GCF_020740685.1 Jaculus jaculus
ACAAATGCCTACAAGAAGCAGATCACAACAACCAAACCCAGAGTAGGCATAAAAAATTTCAAAGCCCATGAAAACACCAAAACACATCTACCACTACAATATGGCAGGGATCAAATCAAACATCATAGTCATTACCCTAAATATTAATAGCCTTAATTCACCCATCAAGAGACACAAGCTCATAAGCCCACTCTGCAATATCAAGCTACCATCAATCATGGGCTACAAGAGGGCCTACACCTATTAAACTCTCTATCAAAAAAGTAAGAGTTATCTCAATTTTCTGGGTGCTAACTTACTCTCTGTTGGAGAATCTGCTTCTCTTTTTCAGATAGATACAGATCTTAAGGAGAGAGCTGCCCCATCATACCTCAAAAGCGGCCTGACTGAAACTAAGGACAATTGGTGAAACAAGCAAGGGTGCTGTTTTCCTAACGAACCAGATACCAACACAAAAGGGAAGGAGACCAACACAGAGAAAAATGAACTCCTACGAAACCAGAGAGCCAGAGCCTCACAGGCCCCCAACACCTCAGCACTGAAGCAGACCAATAATGAACCCAATATGGCTCAGTGAAATTTTGTGGAAGAGGGGGAAAAAAGAATGTCAGAGTCACATGTTGGGTCATGATACACAGAGACATTTATTGTACCAATAACTGTGGGCTAACTCCACATTGCACGACCCATTTACATCAACAAGGAGGGGCCATTGGGAGGGGGTAGGTTCTGGATGAGCCTAAACAATGGTACCAAACTGCCTGTATTTGCTGAAAAGAAAACTAATAAATTAAAAACAAAAAAGAAAGAGACACAAGCTAACAGGATGGATCAAAAAATTAGACCCCTCAATCTGATGCCTTCAAGAAACTCTCCTCACTACTACAGAAAGACTCCTCCTCAGGGTAAAGGAGTGGAAGACAATATCCAAAGCTAAAAGGAATAAGAAACAAGCAGGTGTAGCTATATTAATATCAGATAAAATAGACTTCAAACCAAAAATAATCAAAAAAGACAAAGAAGGCCACTTTCTACTTAACAAGGGAATGATCCAACAAGAGGATATTACAATCATAAATCTGTATGCACCAAACACAGGGCACCACAGTTCATAAAACAAAACCTACTTGACAATAAAACAGAAATAACGTCCAAAACCATCATAGCTGGGGACTTCAATATACCATTATCAGTAATAGACAGATCATCCAAACAGAAACTCAACAGGGAAGTAAGAGAGCTCAACAAAACCATAGATCACTTAGACCTAATGGACATCTAAATAACTTTCCACTCCAATTCCACAGACTACACATTCTTCTCAGCAGCCCATGGAACATCCCCTAAAATAGACCATATACTGGATCACAAAGACTGCCTCCACATATTGAGGAAAATTGACATAATTCCTTGCATGATATCAGATCACAATGCTACATTGCTAGAAATCAACAACAAAAGGCCCACCAAAAATCCCAATGGCACCTGGAAACTGAACAGCACACTCTTAAACAATAAATGGATAGTGGATGAAATAAAAAAAATGAAATAGCAAAATTCCTGGAATTGAATGGCAATGAGAACACATCATACCAAAATTTATGGGACACAATGAAGGCGGTCCACAGGGGAAAATTCATAGCACTCAATGCCTTCATAAAAAACACAGAAAGATCCCAAATCAATAACCTAACCATCCACCTAAAGGCACTGGAAAACAACAAAAACCTGACACAAAGAGCTCCAGAAGGAAAGAAATAATTAAAAACAGAGCAGAAATTAATGAATAGGAAACCAAGGAAACAATTAAGACAAATGACAAAACAAAGAGCTGGTTCTTTGAAAAAATAAACAAGATTGACAAACTCCTGGCCAATTTAATCAAGCAAAAAGAGGAGAGGCTTCAAATATAAAAAATTCAAAAAGAAAAAGGAGAGATCACAACAGACTTAAGTGAAATCAAAAGAATCATCAGGACTTATTTCAAAAACTTCTGCTCCACAAAACTGGATAATGTGGAGGAGATGGATAAATTCCTAGATGCATACCATCTATCAAAGCTAAACTCAGAGCAGATTAATCACCTCAATGAACCCATCAAACTCATGGAGATAGAAAAAAAGTAATAAAAAACCTCCCCAAAAAGAAGAGTCCAGGACCAGATGTCTTCTTGGCTGAATTCTATCAAACTTTCATGGAAGAACTCAAACGAATCTTGCTTAAATGGTGCCACACAATTGAAGAACAGGGAAAGCTACCCAACTCCTTTTATGAAGCTAGTATCACCTTAATTTCAAAATCAGGCACAGATGCCACAAGAAGAGAAAACTACCAGCCTATTTCCCTGATGAACTTAGATGCAAAGATCCTGAACAAAATCCTCGCAAACTGAATCCAACAACACATCAAAAGCATTATCCACCTTGACCAAGTGGAATTCATCCCAGGAACACATTGGTGGTTCAACAGATGTAAATCTGTCAATGTAATACACCACACAAACAAGGTTAAACATAAAAACCACATGATCATTTCAATAGATGCAGAAAAGGCCTTTGACAAGATACATCACTTCATGATCACAACTTTGGAGAGAAATGGCATTGTTGGTCCATTTCTTAACAAAATAAAGGCAATATACAAAGCTCTGAAGGCCCAAATAATACGTAATGGAGAAAGACTGGAGGAATTCCCATTAAGATTAGGAACAAGACAGGGTTGTCCTCTCTCGCCTCTGCTTTTCAATATAGTACTGGAAGTCCTGGCTCAAGCAATAACACAGGAGAAGGAAATAAAAGGGATACAATTTGGAAAGGAAGAAGTTAAGTTAGCTCTATTCGCTGATGACATGATTGTATGTATGTATATGTAAAAGACCTGAAAGACTCCATCCCAAAACTCCTGAAGGTGATTAATTCCTATAGCAAAGTAGCAGAATACAAAATCAATGCACAAAAATCAGTAGCATTTTTATATGCAAATGGAAAAGATACAGCGAAAGAAATAAGGGACATAGTCCCATTTTCAATAGCAACAAAAAAGATAAAATACCTTGGAATAATGTTAACCAAGGAAGTGAAAGATCTATCCAACGATAATATAAAAACACTCAAAACAAATCAGAGAGCCAGAGCCTCAGAGGCCCCCAACACCTCAGCACTGAAGCAAACCAAAAATGAACCCAACATGGCTCAGGGAAATTTTGTGGAAGAGGGGATGGAAAGAATGTCAGAGTCACATGTTGGGTCATGATTTGCAGAGACATTTAGCATACCAATAACTGTGGGCTAACTGCACAATGCACGACTCATTTACATCAACAAGGAAGGCCCAATGGGAGGGGTTAGATCATAGATGAGCCTAAACAATGGTACCAAACTGCCTGTATTTGCTGAAAAGAAAACTAATAAATTAAATTTAAAAAATAAAAATTAAAAAAAAAACACTCAAAAAAGAAATTGAGTTGGACTTGAGAAAATGGAAAGACCTCCCATGCTCCTGCATAGGTAGAATTAACATTGTGAAGATGACAATCCTACCAAAGGCAATATATAGATTTAATGCAATTATAATTAAAATCCCTATAGTGTTCTTCACAGACATAGAAAAAATGATCTCAAATTTCATATGGAAATGCAGAAGGCCTCACATATCCAAACATATCATAAGGAAAAGAAATACCTCTGGTGGCATCACCATACCTGACCTAAAGCTATATTACAAAGCCATAGTAATAAAAACAGCATGGTACTGGCATAAAATAGGCATATAGACCAATGGAATAGACTTGAGGTCCTGCACTTTGGGTCAAGAAAATATAGCTTCTTGATATTCGACAAAGTCCCGAACAATATAGGCTGGAAAAAAGACAGCATCTTCAACAAATGGTGCTGGACAAACTGGATAACCACATGCAGGAAACTGAAACTTGATCCACACATTTCACTATGCACTACACTCAAATCCAAATGGGTCAAAGACCTCAATATAAGACCAGAAACTCAAATACCCCTGGAAGATATTTTAGGAAGTACTTTCCATGATATAGGAATGGAAAAAGACTTCCTGAAAAAAAGAAAAAAAAAACACTCAGTAGTTCATGATCTTAAACAGTCACTCAACCAATGGGATCACATGAAACAGAAGACTTTCTTTACTGACAAGCATACAATAAGCAAAGCCAAGATTACCCACATAATGGGTGAAGATATTTCGGGTTATCCAACTGAATGAGGCCTAATCACTAGAATCTACACAGAACTCAAAAATCTAAATACTAAGAAGTCAAACATGCCACTCACAAAATGGTGCCAAGAGCTGAACAGGCATTTCAAAGAGGAAGAAATACAAATTGTATGCACACACTTATGAAAATGTCCATCATCCCTAATCATCAGAGAAATGCAAATTAAAACAACTATGAGATTCCACCTTATCCCAATAAGAATAGCAAACATCAAAAAAGCAAAATAAATGCTGTCAAGGATGTAGAGAAGCAGGAACACTCATCCACTGCTACTGGGAATGTAGGATGGTACAACTACTTTGGAAAGCAATCTGGAGACTCCTGAAAAAGCTGACTATAGAGATACCAACAGACCCAGTATTCCCTTATTGGGCATCTACCCTAAAACCTTTAAACCACAGGCCAGATAGATTTGCTCAACCATGTTTGTAGCGGTTCAATTCATAATAGCTAAAAGCTGGAATCAACCCAGATGTCCATAACCAGAAGAATGGATAACTATAAGACGTGGTATATCTACACAAGGGAATTCTGTACAGCAATAAGAAAAAAAATGACACAATGAAATTTGAGGAAAAATGGTTGACCCTGGAACAGATCATTCTCAGTGAACTTACTCAATCACAGAAAAACAATCGACACATAGTCTCACTCATCTACAACCCCTAACCTGAATCTACCTGAGATTCCTTACATACCCAGCAAGCACCTCATGGACTAGACACTAGGAGGTATGGATAGGGAGGGGAGGGCACCGAAGGGGAGGGAAACACTAATCTAGACCCAAAAGGCAACGTTACCATAAAATTCTACTTCCTAAAAGGCAGACCAAATGGCTGAACCTTCATCAGGCCCTTACAGGAAACACCTGAACCACAAGACACTGGAGAGGGTAGGATCAAGTCTAACCTAAACCCTCTACATCTTCCCTCCCTCGCTCTCCCTCTCCCTATCTCTCTTTCTCTCGCCTCTCTAACTCATATATATTATTTACCTTTTTCCCTCATTTTCTCAGGGGCACTGACCTGTAGCTCACAGTACCAGCATGGGCCTATCACCCATAATGTGCTTTTGATCACAGAAACCTACAAGGTTTTCTAAAAGAATAAAAGGTTTCTGTCAGAGTACTTGATGACCCACCAAAAGTTTGTGGTAAGACCCTATTGCTGAAGACACCATATACAGCTGTCATGTAAAATAGAACAGCATGGCTGGAAGCCAGGAGACAGTCAGTCCCCAGACGGTCAGCATGTCTAGTGCCAGAAGGTACTACATGGGCAACTGAGGGAAACGCCCAATATCTGTCCATGTAACTCATGGTTCAACCTATGTAGCAGCAAATAACCTGTTGTGATGCCTACACAAGTGCAATAGTGTCACACAGCCATGGTGGGGAACCAACTGCTCTTGATTCAGCTAACTGATCCCCTCAGTGGCACAAGACCCACAGCTAGAACTGGGAAACAAGTCCGAACCATATCCAAACATCAGCCCACTGTCCAATATCAAGTTACCATCAATCATGGGGTACAAGAAGACCTACACCTATTAAACTCTCTATAAAAAAAAGTAAGAGTTATCTCATTTGACCTGGTGCTAACTTACTCTCCGTTGGAGAATCTGCTTCTCTTTTTCAGATAGATGCAGATCATAAAGAGAGAGCCACCCCATCATACCTCAAAATGGCCCTGACTGAAACTAAGGAAAATTGGCGAAACAAGCAAGGGTGCTGTTTTCCTGATGAACTGAATACCAGCACAAGGGGAAGGAGACCAACACAGAGAAAAATCAACTCCTACCAAATCAGAGAGCCAGAGCCTCACAGGCCCCCAACACCTCAGCACTGAAGCAGACCAAAAATGAACCCAACTTGGCTCAGAGAAATTTTACGGAAGAGGGGGCGGAAAGAATGTCAGAGCCACATGTTGGGTCATGATATACAGAGACATTTATCATACCAATAACTGTGGGCTAACCCCACAATGCATGACCCATTTATATCAACAAGGAGGGTCCAATGGGTAGGGGGTAGGTCATGGATGAGTCTAATAATGGTACCAAACTGCCTGTACTTGCAGAATATAAAACTAATAAAAAATAATATAAAATGTAGGGACAAATTCATAGAAGTAATACTATTAGAAAAAAATAATTTAAAGACTGTAAAGAAGTAATGTGATATATGTTATTATAGTACATGTGACATATGATAATATATAGAATCATGGCTGTGCTAAGTTATTAGCAGTTAGGAAAGTGGAAGAGAAATCAATGGGAAAAGCACAGATGCTCTGGAGACACTGACACTATAATATATGATATGGCATTTGTAGAAAAGTTGTTATATAATTTTCAAGTGCAGGTGGTGCAGAGTATGAAGACTGTATATAATAAACATACTACACATAGATTCAGGGTATAGTAGTGTATCTGTGAAGCTTCATGAATTTAAACAAATGTACCACTGTGATGTAGAATGTCTGTAAGGGTTAAAACTTGTGTGAATTGGGGCAGTGCTTATCCACGATATCTTCTTTCTTTCCATTGTACTATTCTGTAAATACAAAACTGTTCTAACAAAGTTTATTACTGGAAAAATATCTCAAAACTATTATTACTTTATCAAAATGAACTTACTAATCATATAAATATTTGGGAAAAAGTTGGTGTCTTTCTCCTGTACAGCATATAGATTTCCCAGTTTTATATTACAAAATTCCACCTATTATAGAAACTAGATTTTAGCATCTGATTTTACTTTTCTTGGCAACCGGGTATGGATGGACTAGTAAGGAAGCTAATTGAACTTTGATATTTTCACCTTTATCAAAATTAATTTAGCATTATATTTACTTCATTTGTCAGAGTCTGAAAAGTATAGATCCACCTCTAGCTAATAGCATCCAAATTCAAATACTTTATACCTCTATGCTAAAAGTTAATGATTAAAAAAATCACTAAGGAATATGCCTCAACCTTTCTCCTTCCACCATGATATTTCTCCTTTAAGCTAGGTTAACAAAAAAGATGTCAGAGCTGTCTTCCTAAATTAACCACTCATGCTTCTATTAAATTATTCTTGGCCCCTAATTGAGCATGGCATGTATTATATGTTGGGAGTGAAGGGAAAGATAAGATTATGTTGTTCAGTATGTCAAAAACATATCTCAACATAAATAATGTTAGATCATAAGAAGGAGGCTAAACCTGGATTAGGAAAGTCTGGAAATTTGACAATTTCTGTAATATCTGAAGTGATATAACATTCAAATGAATGAAGTGATGTAACATAACAACGAATAAATTACTTCCTGCAAATTACTGAGTCAATACTGCATTGAGGGTTGGAGAAATGGCTTAGCGTATAAGGTGCTTGCCTGCAAAACCAAAGGACCTAGGTTGGATTTCCCAGAACCAACATAAACTGGATGCATAAGGTGGCACATGCATCTGGAGTTGTTTTTCAGTGGTTGTATGTCCCCATGCACCTATTCTCTTTCTCTCTCTTTCTCTCTCTGCCTCTTTCAATCTCTCAAATAAATAAATAAAACTAAACTTTTTTGAATATTCAAGAGTTGGATCCAAGTTAAATTTTTGAAATGTATTTGGAAACACACCTATTTGTTTCTTATTTTCCCTGGTAAAACACAATGTGGTAAGCCTTTGACCTAAAAGCTGCATTAAAGAATGTTTCTTTTTCTTTGCACAAGAGCTTTCTAATGTCATGTTTATCTCATAGATTACACTCAATATTCACCAACTACTGACCCTAGAGAAATAAATTTAAAAATTCATGAACTCTCTAACATGTTTGAATACGAGCCTTATAGTTCAAAAATATGATTTTATAATGCTGGAGGGATGGCTTTGTGGTTAAGGCATTTGCCTGAAGTGCCAAAGGACCCAGATTTGATTCCCCAGGATCCACATTAGTCAGATGCACAAGGGGAACACACATGTCTCGAGTTTGTTTGCAGTGGCTGGAAGGCCTGTCATGTCCATTCTCCCTTCCTCTCTCTCTCCCTCTTTCTCTGTCAAATAAATAAATAAATAATACAATATTTTTAAAAATATGATCTTATAAAGTAATATGTGCAATGTACCAAGCACAAAAATTAATAAATTTATTTCAAATTATGCCAGCATTAGATGTCAAATATAATTATCATACAATAGTATAATATTGAAATATCTATTTCACCTATATTTACACTATCTTATATTAACACTTTAAAAGAATTGGTTCAAGTTTGGCAATATTCTCATTTGTTTAGGCCATCTTTTCACTTGTCTAAATTTTGTAACTTTTGTTGAGTTTTTATGGCTTTGCTACTAAAAATTATTTTACTGTATGCATACATGAACAAATGGAGACACATGATATTTTATATGGAATTTTATTTATTTTATATTAAGACACAGAAGCACTAAGAATTCTAGAAGTTCTAGCATATTATGTCTTCAATTCTGGCAACAATTCACATGAAGGCATTAAAAATGTAATTTCTTATGGTTGAAATTTAATCAAGGGTCTCCATTGCAAAGCTGATTATTGGAATTATCATTTGTCAGCAAAGCCAACTTGCATGCTGCCAGCTAAATGATTTCATGGTTGGTTAATTATTTAGTTCTCCTCATCTCTACATTTGACTAACTTGGTCTGTTGTGATTACCACACTAATGACCTACAGAATATTTTCTACAATGCACAGTAACTCTTTAATTCACATTCAAACATACCTTCTATCATAAGAAGCATAATATTACCCCTTCTATGTTTATCAAACAAATAGGGTAAAATTAAGTTATTTGAAATACTTGACTGTTTCAACAATTAAAAAAAAATTGTTTATTTATTTGAGAGCGACAGACACAGAGAGAAAGAGTCAGAGAGAGAGAGAGAATGGGCATGCCAGGGCCTCCAGCCACTGCAAACAAACTCCAGATGCGTGCGCCCCCTTGTGCATCAGGCTAACTTGGGTCCTGTGGAATGGAGCCTGGAACCAGGGTCCTTGGGCTTCACAGGCAAGTGCTTAGCCACTAAGCCATCTCTCCAGCTTTGTTTCAACAATTTTAATATGAATTGAGGATTTTTTTTAACCTCTCAGGTTTGATAATTTTATTTATCATTCTTATTATTAATTAGATTTGTACTCAGCGAATAGAGTCAATTTGGCACCATTGCTATGCTCATCCATGTCCTGCCCCCTCCACCTGGCCCATCCTTGTTGAGGTATGTGGGTCTTGCATTGTGGAGTTAGCCCACAGTTATGGGCAGGATAAATGTCTCTGCATATCATGACCCAAAATGTGGCTCTAACATTCTTTCTGCCTCCTCTGGTGCAAAATTTCCCTGAGCCATGTTGGGATCATTTTTGGTGTGCTTCAATGATGAGGTGTTGGGAGCCTCTGGGTCTCTGGATCTCTGATTTAGTAGGAGTTGATTTTTCTCTGTGTTGATCTCCTGTGCTGGTACTCAGTTCACCAAGAAAACAGCACCCTTGCTTGCTTTGCCAAAATCTTTATTTAATCATAAATTATTAGTCTTTTCCCCTATAATAATCTATTTGGTGGGGAATGACAATTACTTTGTGATGTCACTGATGTTTTATATCTACCAAAATAAGCCTAAACTTATACCTTAGTGTACAAACCCCCAATGGTGTACGTACACACATGCCCAAATACACATATGCTACATAGCTTAATGTTCATGGGATCTATCACTAATTTAGTGAATAACATATCAATATGATCATTTTATCTCTACAACTATTGTAATCATTGCCTAATATTTAGGAATTATTTCACTCACAAATATTTTAAGGAAATATATATGAAAAACTATTCTTAAAATTGGTACTAATATATAACATAACTGATATTTTAAAGTATCAAATAAGAATATTTGACTAAGAACAAAAAATGCACAAAATAGTGAAGTTCTGAGTGTGAACAAAGATGTAAACATTGCAAATATTTCAGTGAATTCAGTTTTGTTTCTGGTATTTATGCCACATAAATCACTAATTTGTTCATTGATTTCTTAGACTTTGAAGCCATAATGATTACATTTTCAACAATGTCTTCAAGTCAAAATATTCACACAAAAGTGAGAGATGTTTTCGTTCTCTAATATTCAATTTATTTTCAAAGGTAAATTACCATTACATAACAAGTTGTATTTAAATATAAATTCTTACTAAACTCTATCATGTGAGCTTACTAATAAAGTGGATAAAGTGGTAATAAATTTCAAGTTGGCAATTTATTGCAAAACATTTTTTAAAAATAGTTCAACTACTGGGTGGGAGAGAGAGCTCAACGGTTAAGGAACTTGTATGTGAAGCCTAAGGATGCATGTTTAGCTCTCCAAGTCCCATGTAAGACATACACACACACAAGGTGACACAAGTGTGCAAATTGGCACATGTGTGCAATATGGCACACATGTATGGACTTTGATTGCACTGGCTGGAGGCCCTGGCACTCCAATTCATTTTCTCTCTCTCTCCCTGTCATAAAAATATATTTAAATATTGAAATATTTAAAATATAATCTAACTACTGAAACTATGCAGTCACATATAATATGCAAAGTTGGGGAATTATTAATATTATATTTAAAGAATATAAAATTTATCCTTGTGAAGATAGAACATAAGTGAAGTACCAGAAAATGGTTTTGATGACAAAAAGGAAAAATAGACAAACATATTGAGCAATGAAGGAACTATAATTGTTGAAACTTTGATATGAAGGGGATCAGATGTACACTTTTAAAAATAATTACCACAGATATTAAGATATATTCTACTTAAAGTGAAAAATATTACAGCCAGTCAGCAGAAACAAAAACCATTATCAGAATAAAAGGCAAAAGACATCATAAGGAAAGGCAAAATATTTTTTAAAAATCTACTAAAAAATAATACATGAGAGTATAATGTTTGGTAAGCAGACAATTTTGGATTAGCGTTATTTGATAAAGAAATGTTCCTAAAATATAGAACTTGAGTAGTATTGTTAGTTGCAAGTTTATCACTGAAGATCAATGCTTTCATTTTTCTATTTTTTATTATAGGGATAAATGTCTAAAAAATAAAGGACAGAGAGTGGGAGAATATCAAATTTGTAATTTTGGAAAATCTAAAATCATTTTGGGAAATTAGATAGATAGATAGATAAATGGATAGATAGAAGAGAAAGAGCTGTTGTGCCAGGGATTTCAGCCACTGTAAATGAACTCTGGACACATGTGCCACTTTGTGCATCTAGCTTATGTGGGTTCTGGGGATCTAACCTCTGTATTTAGGCTTTGAAGCAAGTGCCTTAACCACTGAACCATCTCTCCAGATGAAGAAATTTATAAGAATCAACACACAAAATCCCATAAAAATTCTTTAGCATAAAACAAAATATAAATTGAAAAATAAGCTAACAATAATTATAAATTATATAAATTGCCTTTTCAAAGTTGGCTCATAATTTAATACACACTGAATTTTGTATTTTTACATTGCTTTGACATTTTTTGGTAGATGAAACAAAGGCTGATAAGGCTTAATGAAAAATTTAAATATCTGTTATTAAGTATGCTCCAAAGTTTTTATTTAATTAAATCAATATTGCCTTGGAAATAAACACATACAGCAGTATTGACTTGGAAGTAAACAAATCCATCAATAGAACTGAGTTGGGAATCCTGACAAAGATCCCAGTATATATGAGTATTTAATGTTTGGAAAAAGCAGTAATCTAACTAGAATGGGAAAAGAAATTACTTATAAATGATGTTGCTGTAATTGTTTCTTCATTAGGAAGAAGACATCCTGGAAGAAAATACAAATGTTTTCAGACTTAAACATTAAAAGATGAATTACTGATAAATATAGCAAGAAAAGCAGACTGTCTTTAAAATCTAGTATTAGAGAAATGCTTCAGCAATTAATATTACTTTCTTGCAAGCCTACTGATTAACTTTTAATCACTGCAACACACATAAAGTGGGATGCAAAGTGGCCCCTGGTTCTGGCATCTGTTTGTAGTTGCAAGAGACCCTGACATTGGCACACGCTCACGCTCTCTCTCCCTCCCTCTCCCTCTCTCTCTCTCTCTCTCTCTCTCTCTCTCTCTCTCTCTCTCTCTCTCTCTCACACACACACACACACACACACACACACACACACACACACACACCAGGGTCTTTTATTGCTGAAAATGACCAACAGCTTGTGATACTTTTGCATCTGGCTTTACATGGCTCCTGGGGAATTGAACCTGAGCTTCCAGGCTTTGAAAGTAAACACCTTTAACTGCTAAGCTATCCACCCAGCTATATTATTGAAATAAAAGAAATTATAATAGAAACTACTGATTTCCAAGTATATTTGAGGAAGCAAAAGTTTTATAAGAAATTAATATTTTGTTAAAAAGTATTATAGAAATTTTGTCTTTATATAACCATGTATTGTATTTGCAGGGAGAAATATTAATAATTTAAAATTTTAATATAAATTATCATCATGCAAATAATGGTGAGATGAAGCAAATATAAAAACAAAGACATAAAAAAGAAAAATGTCTTGAAAAATTTTATTTATTTAAGCAAACCAAATATAAGACCTTGACTACTAATTAAAATGTTATACTTGTATTTATAGATTAACAAAAATGGTATGACTTATGAATGCAAAACAGAATAATTAAGCAAGCTAATATAGTCATCTCTCCAGATATTTATTTTTTTGTGGTAAGAGAATTAGTATTTGTTCTCATGGCATTTTTGAAGTGTATACTACTCTGTTCTCTCTCACACAGTGTAATATATCTCACAATGAATTTCTCCTCTCTCACTAATTTGTTTAGACCCATCATCCCTCATCTTCCTACATTTTCTAACTTGGTAGCTCCCATTCTACTCAGTTTGTACAAGATCTAGTGTGCAGGTTCCACATAATGCTAGAACATGAAGTAAGAGTTATTCTGTGCCTAAATTAGTTTTACTGAAAGTGATGCTTTTCCACTCCATTTGAAGAGTAACAGATGATAATTTTGAAGTCTGTAGTATTTCATTGCATATATACAGTGTAATTTCTCAGTCTATTGATGTATTATAGACATTTTGATGACATATCTTGGTCACTGCAAGGTATGATGCTATAAGAAATGGAAGTCCAGTTTTGTCTTCCATATACTCATCACCTTTCCTTGGTTATGCATCCCACTGCCAGTATTGTGATCATGAGTTATTTTTTTTTTCAAGTCTTGAGAAACTCCATATGATTTTCTGTTATGGATATTCATAATGAAAACCATAGTGGATTTATATGATCAGTAATAATCTATTGAGAATTTAGCCTCTCCATATTCTTGCTGGTGTTTTTTAATGTTTTGTCTTTTCTGAATAAGGTATCTCATATATTTGAGTTAAAATATCATTGTTATGTTAATTTTCATTATCCTAATAGTTATAAACATCAAACATCATTCCTGTTAGTCGATTGTGTGTTTTCGCTTAAAATCTGCCTACTCTTGGGCTGGAGAGATGGCTTAGTGGTTAAAGTGCTTGTCTGTGAAGCCTAAGGACCCAGTAGCCACATAAAGCCAGATGAAGAAAGTCTGGAGTTCATTTTTTTGTGGCTAGAGGCCCTGGTATACCCATTTTCTCTCTCACTGTCTCTCTCTCTCTCTCTCCTTTCCTTCTCCTTCTCAAATAAATAAATAGAGTATTAAGAAAATGCTTACTCTTGCCCCTTTCCAATTTTTCTATTTGATTACTTTTGTTCTACAGAATAGTTTCATTGTATTGTATCATTTTATTTGTCCTTCATAAGATTCATATCTTGCAACTGTTTTTTCCTCAATATGTAGGTTGTTTCTGAACATTATTGTTTACTTTGTTTGCAGATACTTTTTTAAAGATATTTTTAGTTCATTCTAGATTTTTTACATTTTTTAAATTCTTTTTAATTGGTTTTATACTCAGCAAATACAGTCAGTTTGGTACCCTTATTAGGCTCATCCATGACCTACCCCCTCAATTGGCCCCTCCTTGTTGAGGTATATGGTCATGCATTCTGGAGTTAGCCCAAGTTATGGGTAGGATGAATGTCTCTGCATATCATGACCCAACATGTGGCTCTGACATTGTTTCTGCCCTCTCTTCTGCAAAATTTCCCTGAGCCATGTTGGGTTCATTTTTGGTGTGCTTCAGTGATGAGGTGTTTGGGGTCTCTGGGTCTCTGGATCTCTGATTTGGTAGGAGTTCATTTTTCTCTGTGTTGATCTCCTTCACCCTTGTGCTGGTACTGAGTTCACCAAGAAAACAGTCCACTTTCTTGTTTTGACAATTGTTCTTAGTTTCAGCTGGGGCCCTTTTGAGGTATGATGGGGTGGCTCTCTCCCTAGGATCTGCATCTATCTGAAAAAGAGAAGCAGATTCTCCAACGGAGAGTAAGTTAGCACCAGACAAATGAGATAACCCTTACTTTTTTATAGAGAATTTAATAAGTGTAGGCCCTCTTGTAGCCCATGATTGATGTTAGCTTGATAATGGAGAGCAGGCTTATGTTCAGATATGGTTCTGACTTATTTCCTAGATCCAGCTATGGGTCCCGCACCACTGAGGGGGAACAGTTTGCCAAATAAAGAGTAGTTGGTTTCCCAACTACTGTGTGCCACTATTGCACTTGTGTGAGCATCACGACAGGTTATTTGTTGCTAAGTAGGTTAGGCCATGAGTTGCTTGGACAGATATTGGTCATTTTCCCCCAGTAGCCTATGTAGCACTTTCTGGCACTAGACCACTGACTGTCTGAGGACTGACTCTTCCAGCTTCCACACATGCCATTCCATTTTATGTGTCAACAGCATAAGGTGCCTTCAGCAGTAGGGTCTTACCACTAACCATTGGTGGGTCATCAAGTATTCTGACAGAAATCTGTCTTTTAGGAAACCTTCAAGGTCTCTCTGATAAATAGTTCATTGTGGATGATACCCACATGCTGGTACTGGGAGTTACAGGTCAGTGCCCACTAAGAAAAGGATGAAAAAGATAACTAAAATATAAGAGTTAGAGAGAGAAAGAAAAGGAGGGAGGGAGAGAAGCTGTAGAAGATTAAGGTCCGTCTTCATCATACACTCTCCAGTGTCTTGTGGCTCAGTTGTTCCCTCTAAGAACCTGGTGAAGGTTCAGCCATTTGGTCTGTCTTTTAGGAAGTAGAATTTTATGGTACCATTGCTGTTTGGGTCTACATTTGTGTTTCCCACAACCTCCCTTTTCCTCTTCTCCCTCCCCTCCCCTCCCATTGTCTAGTCCACAAGATGCTTGCTCGGTATGTAAGGCATCTTGGGTAGTTTCAGGTTATGTGCTGTAGATGAGTGAGACTATGTGGTGATGATTGTTTCTGATATTGGGTAAGTTCACTGAGAATGATCTGTTCTCGGTTTGACAATTTTTCCTCAAATTTCATTGTATCATTTTTTCTTACTGCTGTATAGAATTCCATTGTGTAGATATACCACATCTTAGCTATACTTTCTTCTAGTGATGGACATCTGGGTTGATTCCAGCTCTTAGCTATTATGAATTGAGCCTCTACAAACATGGTTCAGCAAATTTCTCTGGCCTGGGGTTTGAGGGTTTCGCCTAGATGTCCAGTAAGGGAATAATTGGGTATGTTGGTATCTCTATATTCAGCTTTTTCAGGAGTCTTCATATTGATTTCCTAAGTGGTTGTACCATCCTACATTCCCACCAACAGTGAATAAGTGTTCCTAGTTCTCCACATCTTTGCCAGCATTTATTTACATTTGATTTTTTGATGTTTGCTATCCTTATTGGGGTAATTTGGAATCTCATAGTTGTTTTAATTGACATTTCCCTGATGATTAGGGATGATGAACATTTTCTTAAGTGTGTGTTTGCCATTTGTATTTCTTCCTCTGAGAACTGCTTGTTCAGCTCTTGGCCCCATTTTGTGAGTGGGGTGTTTGACTTTTTACTGTTTAGATTTTTTAGTTCTTTGTAGATTCTAGAAGTTAGGCTTCTGTCAGTTGGAAATCCAACAAGTATTTTCTCCCATTCCATGGGTAACCTATTGGCTTTGCTTATTGTATGCTTGTCTATAAAGAAACCCTTCAGCTTCATGTTAATCCATTGGTTGAGTGACTGTTTAAGATCATGAGCTACTGGGTTTTGTTCAGGAAGTCTTTTTCCATTCCTATATCATGGAAAGTACTTCCTATATTTTCTTCCAGTAATAGTCAAGTTTCTGGTCTTATATTGAGGTGTTTGGTCTATTTGTACTTGAGTGTAGTGCCTGGCTAAATGTGTAGCTCAAGTTTCAATTTCCTCCATATGGTTATCCAGTTTGTCCAGTACCATTTGTTGAAGATGCTGTCTTTTCCAGCCTATATTGTTATGGCCTTTGTCAAATATCAAGTAGCTTGACCCAAAGTCTGGGTCCTCAAGTCTAATCCATTGGTCTATACTCTTATTTTTATGCCTACCATGTTGTTTTTATTACATAAATTTTTGCTGTTTTATTTTTATTTTAAAGAGAAAGAGAGAGATGGGGAGTGGGTGGGTATAGGCAAGCCAGGGCTTCAACCACTGCAATTGAACTGTAGACCCTTGCACCACTTAGTGGATATGTATGACCTTGTGTTTGCTTCACCTTTGTGTGTCCAGGTTACTGTGGGGTCTGCAGACAAATGTGGGACCTTAGGCTTTTCAGGTAAGTATCTTAACCACTAAGCCATCTCTCCAGCCTTGTTTGCAGAAACTTTTAACTTTGACCCATTCCCAGTTGCCTACTGTTATTGCTCCTTCCTGTATGGTAGCCAGATTCAAAACATAAATATCCCAACTTAATGCTACTTATTTTTCTCTCCACCTCTTAAAACTATAATTTTAGGATTTTTGGATTTACAAGAATATTTTTCATCTTATTTCAGCCAATTTGTGCCTATGGCGAGGTCATTCTTCTGCTTATGTGTATCTGGTCTCTTAACATGATTTTACTGAACACACTCTTCTTGCTGTTGTGTATTTTTGCCATCTTTGTAAAAATTTATTATACTTGCATATCTGACTTTTTCCTTGGATCTCTGTTCCATTGGTCCCTGTTCTGGTGGTGGCCCAATGGCAGCAACAGCAAGCTCTGCAGTGGGTCACTGATGGGACATCAGTCAGCAGGGCTGAGGGCATCTGAGACGTTCTTTGTCAGGGCCCAAAAGTCTTTCAGCAACCTTCTGGATGGAGTGCCTAATGCCTGACTGTTTGCACTATTGCTATTTTTTCCTCGCAACTTTGGGAATTATTATTTTATTGCTGCTTATTTTTGTTTTCACTTTTCCCTTCTCAGTAGTAATAGTGGAATCCAATTCAGATTCATTTATGCAGTCACCAATGATTAAACAGAAAGTTATGAGGCTGTTATGCTTAAACAGATAAACAGATCATGGATCCTGAAACTATGACTAGTTTGAATGAACAAAATTTCTCAACACCACAAATGTATATTTCACCTAATGAGACATGTTCCTTGCAATACTACATGCCTTACCAATTGTTCCCAAGAGACATTATTTACAAGAAAATTCATGTTGCCAAAATGATTACAGGAATTAATAGGCACATTTTCTGAACCTAAAAATGACTTACTAGAAAAGGAGCCTGAAGTGCTAGGCAGCAAAAGTTAACATCTTTCAAATAATCGGGTTGGGTCCACACAAGGAAATAAAACAGAATATGCAACTTTCAGACTTAATAGAGTTTGGTGGGCTCCTAAAGGAAAGACATCAATGCAAAACTCTGGCTGGATAGATAAACCTTTACCATATACGGGGGCATACATTAATGGAGCAAGGATGGTTTGGAAAATGGGAAAAGAGTTAAATATCAAAATCTTCTTTTTATGGAATTACTTGCAAGGTCAGGACCAAACTAAAATGGAGCAGCAGAGAAAGGTCATTGAGAGACAATTAAATCAGTTCTGGATAGAAAATCATACTGTTGTTCAGGCTGCAAGGTAATATGTAGAGGGTGGCTAACACTGCCCTTTCTGAGGTAAAAAATGTCTATCACCTTATAGACACAAGAGCTACCTGCTAGGGTTCTTGGCTAGTTTCCATGAGCCTGGGAAAGATATTAACCAGCTTGCAGTCTTTGACTTTATTGTTTAAGATGTTATCAAAATGTCTATGGGGCAAGAGGTTCATGAGTTAAGCAGAAGCAGGGTTAACCAAGAGAAAAGAGGAATATTTTTCAAGATTTCTTAGAGATGAGAAGTTGCATGAATAAGTTGCTATGTCTGGCTTGTAATAATAATAATAATAATAATAATAAACATATAAAGAAGTAGAGTTTTGCTCTGTGTCTGTTGAGCTTCAACAGAATTAATGGTCCAAATCAATTTTCTCAGAATACTGACTCCACATATC
The DNA here is from genome assembly GCF_020740685.1 of Jaculus jaculus. Taxonomy (NCBI): domain Eukaryota; kingdom Metazoa; phylum Chordata; class Mammalia; order Rodentia; family Dipodidae; genus Jaculus; species Jaculus jaculus. The sequence goes on from NC_059104.1 coordinate 53,908,037, forward strand.
CCCTTCAAGTTCTGCAATCCTGCTAAGGCTGGACCCCAGCACTGTATCATGCCCTATTTCCTTCCTTCTTTCCGCCCCTACCCCCCCCTCCTCCTTCTTTCTATCTTTTCTTTCCTTTATTACTCCTTTCTTTTTATTTCTTCTTCATTACCACTTATTCTTGATATAGGCATGACAATTTTATTGCTATGAGTTTTTTTTTTTTATATACATTGAAAGAAGTAGGCTAACACTTCCAATTCTGTTTATTCTTTGAGCTCATTGTGGCCTTGGCTCATTGGGAAATTAAAATTTTAGTGGTTTCACATGGATTTCAGGAATATATTTAATTTGTAAAAAAATTCATGGGAACTTTAATATATCAACATATTACAAATTGGTCATAGTCCCATCAAGTTACCCTTTTTAGGTCACTCTGTCATGATAAAAATGCATAACTATTTTAAGACATTTCACATGAAAAAAACATTGTTAATATTCTTGAGGAGAACATTTTCATATTTTATTATTTATGTATATGTGGTGTGTGTGTGTGTTCAAGGTACACATGTGCCTCTGTGTGTTATTCATGTACTTCTAACTTCTTTGAAAACAAAACCTCCCTTTCTGCTTCTGTTTACATGCTTCTGGATTTTCCTGGCTCTATCATTACCAAAGGCACATTGGGATTACAGACACATGGACTATTTTTTACCCAAATACTGAGGAATGAATAAACTCAGGTCAGCAGGCTTACAAGCAGCCATGGTTAAATGTTACACCATCTTCCCAGCCCAGAGAATATTTTTTAAATTACATATACCAATAAAAGAAAATTAAAAAGGTTAAAATGTTTGGAAGAATTACATATTGTGAAAGAGGTAGTACAGGAACACAAAACACTTTGTACCTCAAGCATATTCCTGCAATCTGTCAAATTATCACCATTTAAAAATTTTAATATGTAAACTCACATGGGGGAAGTAAAATTAATAAAATCAATATTGAAATTAAGGTCTCCAGAAATACAGTTCTTGAAATGTTAGATTTTAATATCAGTTCATAAACAATCAAACTTCGGTTAGCAGATAGGTTATGCAGAATTTTTTTCTGAAATTCTCATGCATAAAACTAGTTCATTCTGACTCTGTGCATGTTCTTGATTTAATAAACTAAAAGCAAAATTTTTACAACAAGGAGGATGATTTCATAATGTATTTAAAACGCCACTGATTATCCAACATGGTCAGCCCAAATTTTTAGCAACTCATTTTGATACTTTGGAAACTTCCATTCCTTATTCTAAAATAAAGAGTTTGAATAAACTAATTTTGAATTTCTTTAAATGTTTTGGGTAATCACATTGTCAATTAAGTATAGTGATTGAAGTTGCAGTTTGAGTTTATAGATTCAATATTATCTCATTTACATGGGGATTTTCACATCCAACAATATGGTTAGAACAGGTTTACTCACTTTCTCTGTTCTTTGAATTTCTATATTGTCTTTTGACCAGAGGATTGATAAATTATCACACACAGAGAGAAGTCAAGAGAAAGAATGATCTAGGATTGGTACTGACCCTAACTTATAACTGATATCAGTTCAGTTCATTGTGCTTATTAGAAACAGCATGGAAATGGACTTGTAGGGACCATATTTTAAATATGCCTCTGACCCTTACTTTAACCCTTGAAAAGTTAGCCACTCTCTTGGCTCTTCCATTTAATTATTTGTAAAATGGACATATTAAAATACTAACTGCCTTGCTGCAAAGATCAGGAACTCAGGCTAGTGAGGCATACCCTACAGTCGGTGCAGAAATATCATTTATATTATTTTATTAATTGAAGAATGTGTTGAAATAGGTAATGGTATTTAGCTGTAGTGGGACTATGTCTTATGATCTCCTGTTTCAGATTTGCAAGTATTGAAATTATAATTGTATGCAAAATGAGCAGAAATATATATATATATTAATATATATAAATATATTGCAAAAAACTGTTTTAAAGAGGTGAATGAATAAGAACATGGAATGTAGAATACTGGCAAAAACTGAAGGATCATTATGCATGAAAATATAGAAGTTCGAATGACTGAGACTTAAATGAAAGGGGAGAAATTTCATGGCAAGACTAGTTACAATGTTTGTTCAGAGACCAGACTACCAGGGAAATTAGAGTTCATATAAAGGCTTTACAAATTCATGTTAACTATAAACATAAAATCTTTTATATAACAAATCCCCCAAATATCATTTGTTTGTTCTATTGGGTTTTATGAACTCATAAGTGTAAGTGTTTCATTATTTGAAAACTCTTTAAACCTGATATGTTGCATCATTTCCAAATATCTTTATATATCAGTTTGTTATAATTTCTCTGAATGACTTGTTTTATTGACAACATACTGTAAGAGAAAAACAATTGAACACATTAAACAGATGTTTCAAACACGTGTTTGCCAATGTGTGTTTCTCTGGTATTATAAACAACTTTGTGATGTATCAAAATATTTTTACACTTGATCTTAAGGGTAAATTAAACAATAATTAAATTATAATTGTTATTATTGTTAGAATTCAAACAAGAATTTAGGCAATATTTAATTTAATAAATTCCTGTGTGCTTCAAGAAGTTCTTTGTTAAGTATCACCCTAATGTTTTTAACTCATGTGTCATCATATACTATGATTTATGATTCTCATTGTAGCATTCATTGACTGGCACAGAATAACTTTTGAAATAGTTACTGTTATCACAGGTCAAAGCCTCTACCCACAATAAATCACTACATCTTGATTGTCAACATTGAAAACTAAACTCCACTCTTCTTTATTTAAAGAAAATTCAAAAACACAGAGCTGCTCCTGGAAGACTTCATGAAACACTTACTGCTAACTCAGGTACCTGAATTAGTCAGACCCAAGCAATATCAATATATGGAGAAAGCTAAATAAGCACGTTGCCCAAAATCTAGTAATTATATTCAAATAATTGGGCTTCAGCCACCAGACGAGGGTAGATTTTACTTCTTTGTTTTTCTAGAATAAGCAATTGGTCTTTTATCCTATCATTGGCAATGTTTTGGTCTTACATTTGGAGAAATGCTTGTCACATTCATGAAGCTGTCCCTTAAATGATGGACCCTTCAGGGATGGCCAGTACTAGTTTCTTGACTTGCTGTGCTTTAAACTGTATCCAAACCTAATGGTGTCATAGTACACTGAGATACCTTTCCTCGTCATAATGCATACTATAAAGAGGCATTTGGTAGAGCTAGGCTTAATCTCTGATTTGTATTAGGCAGTGAAAAGGAGGAATATTATCTAGCCATATATGTTTGAATTATAAAGTTGTTCATGTGATCACCTTCAGATTTCATAGAGTATAATGGCATCATAGTACACTTAAGTGCCTGACCTTGTTGTCATACTGCATCCTAAAAAGAGGAATTTACTAGAGTTAGGCTTAATCTCTGCTTTGTATTAGGCAATGAAATGGAGAAATATTATCTAGCCATATATTTTTGAATTATCAAGTTGTTAATCTGATCATATTCAGATTTCATAGAATATATATTTTTGTTATTTATATAAAATATGATAGTATATGTGTATTTTGTGACATTTATAACACAGGCAGAATTAACATTGTGAAGATGACAACCCTACCAAAGGCAATATATACATCTGCATATTTTACTAGGATACATTATTTTTAATCTAAATTGAAAACCAAAATTTATACATATATTTGGAAAATAGTTTACAAGTTTTAAAGAGAAAAGTTTTGTGTGTACCTACTGGTGAGGAGGTGTCTGTGTCTCTTCCATTAACAGGATTCTTTGAAGCTAAATTTTAGCAGAAATAGAGCTCTCCATCACTGTAATAAGGTAAAATAGGTCAAGCCTGCATGGGGCCAAACTAACAGAAACCAATTTTCTAAATAGTTTCTCTAGCTGGAGGACAAGGGTGGGGGAGAGGGAGGAAAGAAAGAAACTAAAAAATAAAAAAATAAAATAAAACAAAAATTGCCTTTCTAGAAAGTTGGAATAGGTTGTAAGAGAATAAGGGAAAAACAGGAATGGAAAAGCTTGGCTATCAAAATGGAAGGGTGTTGTTCAGTACAAGTGAGCACATGTCCCTCCTATATTGTTTTCTTTTGGTATTTAAACAGGGATTCTTCTTCCAGTGCTATCTTGAGAATTATGCAAATGACTATGTTAAGAGAGTAAATGAAGTGTATATGTGATGCATAAATACATTAGATTATATTCAATCTAAATTTGAACATAATTACATGTTTACTTTAGTCAGACTTTTAAAATCCTCTAAGCTAATGTGAAATCATAGAAAAAGGTTGGGTTGTAGTGCTTAGAGCTTTTCACAATGTCTTCACTGTTGCAAGCATTTCTAATTAAAAGTCAACTGACTGATAAATTTACTTAAAAAAAAAAAAACTGCCTGTTGCTCAGACCATACAATTTGATTATTGGTATCCTAAGCAAATTGATTTGATTTTAAAATCTCCTTCCACATTACATTTCAATCTCACCTTTGGTAAATAGTATTATGCCTCTAATGATAACTAAAATTGCTTCAAATGTGTCAAAACAAGCATTGGAAACCTCTGTATCGTAATGGCACTAAGGGTGATGAAATTGTCATAATTTATGTCTACTCTCTGGGATCTCTGAGGTTTTTCTCCAGTATTAATATTGCTTTTGTTACCCCACGTATTTAAAGAGTAAACATCTATTACTTACCAAGTTCTACTTATTGTCAGAAACCCCTTCTTCACATATTTCACTGCAGTCTTGCTTGTATTTTGTTTCAGCTTTCTGTCACCACCTTTAGACTGCATGCCTCCTCCTTTGCTATCAGTTCCAAAGCCCCTTCAAGGAGCGCTTCCTGTGACAGACTGCATGCTGCGTCCCAATGAAGTACTAGGGTAAAATTAGCCATTATATGAAAGTGAAGAATGGAATTAGCTTACCCCTAAGTTCAGCTATCAGATTTTATCGCAGCCATCTGTATTTATGTGTTGATTTTTTTCAGAGTGCTTAAGAATTTATAGCTTTGTGATTTAGAATATTAGTACGTAAAGTAGAAGAGCAATTATTTTATTATATACATTACCTTGTAGAATATGTTCAATTCATTTAAATTATTAAACAGAATGTGAAAACAGGTAGATCTTATGGCTTCCATTGAATGCTCAGATGCTTGAGACAGTTGGAAATTGATAGAGATTTCAAAGCATAGAATTTTCAACCTGAGAGATATCTATATTTTTATTTCAATGTCTACTTAAAATTGTGTCATGGGTTGTGGAGTTGATGAAGTGCTAGACTTGCAAGCATAAGAATCTGAGCTCAATGCTTGGCATGGTGGCACATATGATCATTCCAGTGCTTTGAAAATGGAGACAGAAGTGGTCCTGTAACTCTATGAGCAGCCATATTATTATTCATGAATTTCAGGCTAGGAGAGATGTTATCACCAAAAGAAGTATATGATGTAACTGAGCATAACACCAGAGGGTTTCTACTGGCCACCTCAAGGGTTCATATATAGTCATGCACAGACACACACACAAATGCGCGCGCATGTGCGCGCAAACACACACACACACACACACACACACACACACACACACACACACACATCACGACAAGTAGGTTAGACCATGAGTTGCTTGGACAGATATTCTTCATTGTCCCCCAAGTTGCCCATGTAGCACCTTCTGACACTAGACACACTGACAGTCTGGGGACTGACTCTCTTCCAGCTTCTTGCCATGTCACTCCATGTTACATGTCAATCACATATGGTGTCTTCAGCAATATGGTCTTACCACTAACCTTTGGTGGGTCATCATGTACTCTGACAGAAATCTATCATTCTATTAGGAAACCTAGGTGGTCTCTCTGATCAAAAGCTCAATGTGGATGATAGCCATCTGCTGGTTCTGGGAGTTACAGGTCAGTGCCTATGAAGAAAAAGAAGAAAAAGATAAGTAATATAAAAGAGTGAGAGAGAGAGAGAAAGAGAGAGAGAGAGGCTGTAGAAGATTAAAGGTGAGTCTTTATTGTACTCTCTCCAGGGCCTTGTGACTTAGGTGTTCTGTCTAAGGGCCTGATGAAGGTTCAACCATTTGGTCTGCCTTTTAGGATGTAGAATGTTATGGTACCATTGCTGTTTGGGTCCAGATTTGTGTGCCTCAACCTCTCCCTTGACCTCCCTCCCTCCTCACCCACCCTATTGTTCAGTCCTTAAGATGCTTGCTGGGTATGTCAGCATCTTGGGTAGATTCAGGTTAGGTACTGTAGATGAGTGAGACTGTGTAGCAATTATCTTTCTGTAATTGAGTAAGTTCACCAAGAATGATCTGTTCCAGGTTCAACCATTTTCCTTCAAATTTCATTGTGCCAGTTTTTCTTACTGCTATGTAGAATTCCATTGTGTAGATATACCACATCTTAGTTATCCATTCTTCTAGTAATGGACATCTGCGTTGATTCCAGCTCTTAGCTATTATGAATTGAGCCACTATAAACATGTTTGAGCAAATCTGTCTGGAATGAGGCTTGAAGGTTTTAGAGTACATATACGGTAAGGGAATAAGGGCTCCATTGGTAATTCTATAGTCAGCCTTTTTTATGAGTCTCCATATTGCTTTCCAAAGTGGTTATACCATTCTTACATTCCCAACAACAGTGGAGGAGTGTTCCTACTTCTCCACACCCTCACCAGCAATTTCATTTGATTTTTTGATGTCTGCTGCTATCCTTACTGGGGTAAGGTGGAACCTCTTAGTTGTTTTAATTTGAATTTCCATGATGATTAGGGATGATGAACAGTTTCTTAAGTGTCTCTTTGCCATTCATATTTCTTCCTCTGTGAACTGTCTGTCCAGCTCTTTTTTCCCATTTTGTGAGTAGGTTGTTTGACTTTTTACTATTTAGGTTTTTGAGTTCTTTGTAGATTCTAGAGATTAGGCCTCTGTCAGTTTTATATTAGCAAATAATTTCAACCACCTGGTGGGTAATCTGTTGGCTTTGCTTACTGTATGTTTGTCTGTGAAGAAACTCTTCAGCTTCATGTGATCCCATTGGTTGAGTGATTGTTTAAGATCCTGTTCTAGTGGGGTTTTGTTCAGGAAATCTTTTTCCATTCCTATATCATGAAAAGTTCCTCTGATATTTTCTTCCAGTAGTAGCCGAGTTTCCAGTCTTATATTGAAGTCTTTGATCCATTTGGACTTGAGTGTTGTGCATAGTGAGATGTGTGGATCACATCTCAATTTCCTGCATATGGTTATCCAGTTTGCTCAGCACCATTTGTCGGAGATGCTGTCTTTTTTCCAGCTTATATTGTTAGGGACTTTGTCAAATATCAAGTAGCTGTAGTTGCTTGACCCAAAGTCTGTTCCTCAGTTTTATTCTATTGGTCTATACTCCTGCTTTTATACCAGTACATGATGTTTTTATTACTATGGATTTATAATATTGCTTTAGATCAGGTATGGTGATGCCTCCAGAGTTATTTCTTCTGCCAAGGAACTGCTTGCATATCCAAGGCCTTCTGCCTTTCCATATGAATTTTGAAATCATTTTTTATATCTCTGTGAAGAACAATGTTTGGATTTTAATTGTATTTGCATTAAATCTGTATATTGCCTTTGGTAGGATTGCCATCTTCACAATGTTAATTCTTCCTATCCAGGAGCATGGGAGGTCTTTCCATTTCCTTAAGTCCTCCTCAGTTTCTTTTTTGAGTGTTTCTATGTTTCCATTGTATAGATCTTTCACTTCCTTGGTTAATATTATTCCAAGATATTTTACTTTATTGTTGCTATTGAAAATGGGACCACATCTCTTATTTCTTTTTCTGTTTCTTTGTAATTTGCATATAGAAAGGGTACTGATTTTTGTGCATTGATTTTGTATCCTGCTACTTTGCTAAAGGAGTTAATCACCTTCAAGAGTTTTGATATGTAGTTTCTAGAGTCTATGAGTACCATACAGTTAACACTTCTCTTATTTTTCTGTAGATTATTTTATCTTTAAAGATAACATCAGGCATCTATTTTTTTCTGTTTTACAATTATTTTATTGTAGTTATTACTCTATTATTTTCTTCTTTGCGTTATAGTAGTATTCAAACGTTCTAATCTCTATTATTGAAGTAACCCTCAAAATATCTGTTTAAACTGATACATATTCTGATATTGAATATAGTATATATTAATCTTATCATCTTACATAATACCCCAAACCTCTACAATACATCTGTATCGATTTTTATAATGCATGCATACATTTGCTAGTAAATTTCTCTGCAAAATGAACAACTCTAAAACATTCTTATGTTACTGTATTTCTCTCAGACTTTAAATTGCAATAACAGCAAATGTCTGAAATTATACTTCTCTAATTTCTCTCATTGTCAACTTTGCTTAGATTTCAAGTCTACAGGTTAATATCATCACTGATGCTGTGAACACACTACCTGTGTTTCTGGATTCTAATGTCTATATTTTTTATTACTGTTCCATGCCCTGCTGCATTTGCTTATACATGGATTTTATTCAAATATTACACTGATACCAGATCTCATTGAAAGTGGATTAATACTTACCTGACCCATCCCAACTCACTTTCTGATCCTAGCTATGATTGTTATGCTGCTTAATAATTTGTTTTTTGTTTTTCATATGCATGAAAAATTTCCTCCTTGATTTTATGTACAAATAATGAAATTCTTCATAAATGACTGGTTTCTCTTCTCATTGAAAGTAAATTAATGAAATGCTTTTGTACTTTGAAACCTAGCTCAAATATCTCATCCTTGTCTTCTTATGTTAGCCAATTAGTCACTATGTTTATTTATACTACATTTATGCATTTTCAGAAGTCACATTATTATTTGATAATTTATTATATCCTATTTAATATTATATATAGTTTACAATTTCCTTTCAAATGAAGGAATGTATTTTTCACTTTACATTTGCTGATATAAATAGGATAATGGTTTATATGTGACTCAGCAAAAGGAAATAATGGAAGTTTTCAGAGACAAAATAAAGGAAGGAGGTCAGGATTCATGGGCGCACAAAACATGCCAACAGTTGGTACCATAATTGCTAGATAAGTAACCAAATTTGTGAAGATCTGGTTAAATATATTATGTCATAAAACAATGAAATAAATGAGACCATCCAGATATCTATGTTTTGTTTTTCTTCTTCAAGGCTAGTTCAGTCAGCCTTTTCTGCACTGTGGTATATCTGTTCTGTAACCTCTACACCACAAAAATCTATAATCTGGAAGAAATGGATAAATACCTAGAAAACCTACCAATATTAAACTTAGGGTAGATTAATCTCTCAAACAAGTCTATCACATCCATTGATATTTAAAAGGTAATTAAACCTCCTCCAAAAGAAAATTCTTGGACCAGATGGCTCCTCACCTGAATTCTATTCAATCTTCATGGAAAAACTGAAACCAATTTTGCTCAAACTGTTTCACACAATTGGAGAACATGGAATGTCCCAAACTGCTTTTGTGAATCTAGCATTATCATAGTACCACAACCAGAAAGAGATATAAGAAAAAAAAAAACTATAGGCCTAACTCCTGATGAATTTAGGTGCAAAGATCCTGAACAAAATCCTTGTAAAACAAATGTTGAAGAGCAGTAGTGAGAGTAGGCAAGCCTGTCTTATTCCTGATCCCAGTAGGAACTCCTTGAGTCTTTTCCCCATTAAGTCTTATTTGGGCTTTATACATAGCTTATTGTGTTGAGTTATAAACCATCCATGCCTAATTTCTCCAGCATTTTGATCATGAAGTGAGCTTGTATTTCGCCAAAGCCTTTCTCTGCAATGTTGAAATGATCATATTGTTCTAGTGCTTAAATTTATTCATGTGATGTATTACATATACTGATTTCCATATGTTGAACAATCCTGCGTCTATGGGATGAAGCCTACTTGATCAAGGTGGATAATGCTTTTGATGTGTTGTTGAATTTGGTTTATAAGGATTTTGTTCAGGATCTTTGCACCAAATTGGACAGACTTGGAACAGGTCATATTCAGCAAACTCACAAGATCACAGAAAGACAATTGCCACAAGATCTCATTCATTTGTGGTTCTTAACCTGGATCAGCTCAACTTGATAGGCAACCTGATGCCCAGACAACAGGGATGGAAGATCTTGGAGGGAAGGGGAGGGTGGAAAAAAAATAACACAAAACAAAACCAAAATGAACTGGTACCATAGAAACTTTTAATTCTGAAGATAGACTAAAATATTATATCCCCAACAGGATCATGAAGGGAGCAGATGAAAACAAAAGCCCTGGAGACAGTGGTAAGACTAACCTCAAAGTTGTTTTTGGCTCTGGCCAATAACTCCCAGTACCAGAATGTGATTGCACAATTTGGTGTTTTGTTACAGTTCATTAACCACTCAAAAATATATATTTAAATTGTTCATGTATGTAACTCTGTTCAGCTTAATTTCAAAATGAGAAGTCAGAGGTAGGAATGAATAGAAAATTTGTTTTCAGTTTCCTATATGCTGAAGTACTTGTCTTCTGAAACCATAGGCATCCTGATTCTTCAATAGGATATATTTTAACAGTAACCTGAACTTTAGGTCATCCATGATTTTAATACCTGCTGTATATTAGCAGGAATATTCAAAGTACTTGTTAACAATTTGACATGTAACAAGTGGCTTTATAATTTGAGACATCTTCTTAGTGTTGTAATAATTATTTCAAGAATTAAAGTGACAAATACAAAATAAACATAGAATATATTTAATAATTAAGTAAATACTATTTTAAATTGAAAATAATACCATAATTGAGAAAAATTAATGACAATTAACAAAATAAAAACATGAAGTCACAAGCAGTAAAAGTATAATTTGTATCATTAACTCTTGTTTCATATAAATACACTTTCCTGACCATAATTATTTTAAGCAGTTGATAATTATTTCATAATATAAAATCATCTTATCAAATACAGCATGGCCTCAAGTTATTCTTTGTCCTTATTATTGCATAAAATGTGTATTAAGAACCTCTCCCTGTCTTGTACCTGTGCAAATGAACCAAAAAGAGATGGTAAGGGAATATTTGGAATGAGAAACATGCAGCAAATTGAGTAATTTTGCCAAAATCTAAGAATCATGCAATGGTTATGTTATCTCATTTATCACAAAGACTCATTGGGGATATTCCATCATAGAAAAGCCACTTTTCCTTCCCTCTTGTAATCCTGCCAAGTGTGCTTTCATAGTGTCTGTTAAAAGGTAGACTAAAAAGCCCACTCTACAACTTTAATCATTGTGGCTAATGTTTTCTTTCTTACATGAACAAAACTCTAAAGGGAGTCCACATTCTTCTACAAAGAGGATTCTGAAAGTAGAACTAAGTCGAGATTCAAAGGGAAAAACCAAGGTGTAGGCATTCTATCCCTTGAGCAATTTCATGTTTACAACATCCTCAGAGATTTCTGTGAACGCAGTGTGCCGGTGGCCACACAATGTTGAGAAATCTGTACAATTTAAATACCTGCTTGTGGAGCTCAAGGAGGAAAATGTGTCAAGCAAACGGTACACTGGATCAAGAAATGAGGGAAAAGCCTAACCCCAAAGATTAATGACTGTGCAGGTTAACACTAAATAAGAATGAGGAACAGGATGTGCAAATGTGGTAAAACTGAGGTCAGTTATTTTGGAGATGGTAACACGTGCTTTGCACAAGGCTATTTCATCATAAGTACTGTACAGTTTTGAATTGTGCTGGAAGAGGCTATTGTTTTATCAAGGAACATAGTGTGAAGGAGAAGTACTTTGTAAGTGTAAAGACATCACCATAATCACAATACTAGCAAGTGTTGATGTTCTTTTTCTCATTGACTTTAATTAATCTTTCTGTCTCTCTCTTCCTGGACTTCTGTGAGATGGAAAAAAAAAAAAAAAAGGTTTATTTTTGTTTTCAGAGCTTGCTTGCCAGATGGGTTTCTTTGAACTATCACTGTTCCAACTCTGCCAGCCACAGAAATCATAGCTAAAGGTTTTAATTTGCTTTACAACACAAGAAAAAGAGAAGAGCAAACAGTGGGCGGTGGAGTGCAGAGGGGAGGATCATTCCAGAGGAAACAAAGGGCTATTAGTAAGGTGAATCTACAATGTCCTTCTCTCTACTGTCCTATTCTAATGACTGTAATATTTCTTGCCATTCAAGATATATTTTTGTTAATTATTTACCTATTTACCATTATATTTCAGATAACAATCATCTAATCAGATGCTGGATTTTTCTCCCCAGTACAATTTTTTACTCAGAGAAATTATTTGCATTGATTTAAATTTCAATGTGGTCAATTTAAGTCATTTTATATTACTAAAGTAGCTATAAATTAGTCAAGGCATATCAGAAGCTTTGTGTAAGCACTTGAAACTTCATAAAATATGTAATGATTTTAATTCTAAAATGATCCTCTTCACTGAAAGAGTTTTGATTGGTCATCAAAGCACCCAAAATACAAATGAAGACTAAAACCAAGGTGTTCCCCTAGTTTCCTATGGTAGAAAAATGCAGTCACTAACAGCTTTTTCTTTCTGTTCTTTGGCAACATATTGGAGCATGATGAGAAAGAAGGCATTAAAATCTAATTAAGAAATTAAAGAAAATATTTCTTCTCTTTAAGTTGATTTCTATAATTGTTTATAGTGAAAGATCTTAGGAAGTCAGGTACAGTGACAACCTATGTCAGGATGAAGGAGGCATATACTGAAGAAACTCAAACTGCACCAAAGCAGAAATCCAGAAGTTGCTGAGAGCTCAACACTGAAAAAGACTTAAGGCACACCCACCATGGTTCAAGGAATTTTGTGGAAATGAGAACATAAAGATTGTAAGTGCCATAGGGTGGGAAGGAATATTCAGAGACATTCCCCCATCTGCAATAACTGACTTCTCTCACAATGCAAAACCCACAACCCTATGGGGAATACCAGCAATCACACTGAGGGGGACCCTCAGCAGAATGGGGGCAAGAATGAGGGAAATGGTGATTCTAATACATATGTCCATAAAAAATTCCTATTTAATAAAAAAATGTCAGGTATAAATACTAGTCAATAAAGGAAAACATTTCTTTGCTCATTTTTTAAATTTAGTTTTGTACTCAGTGAACACAGTCAAAATGGTACCATTGTTAGCCTCCTCCCTGTCCTCCCCCTCTATAGGAACCCTCCTCCTTGGAGTATATGGGTCGTTCATTGTGAGGGTAGCCAATCAGGTATGGGTAGGAAGAAATATCTCTGTATATCATGACCCAACATGCAGCTGTGACATTCTTTCCACCCCCTCTTTCACAAATTTCCCTGAACCATGATGGGCTCATTTTAGATCTGCTTCACTGATGAGGTCTTGGGAGCCTCTGTTCCTCTGGATATCTGGTTTGGTAGGAATTGGTTGTTCTCTGTGTTGATCTCCTTCACCCTTGTGCTGGTACCAGGTTCGCAAAGAAAACAGCACTCTTGTTTGTTTCTCCAATTATTCTTAGTTTCACCTGGGGCCCTTTTGAGGTATGATGGGGTGGTTCTCTCCTTAGGATCTGCATATATCTGAAAAAGAAAAGCAGATTATCTGACAGAGATTAAAATTAGCACCAGATAAAATGTGTTAACCATTATTTTTTAGAGAGAATTTAATAGGTGTAGGCCCTATTTTTGCCCACAATTGGAGCTTGATAATAGAGAGCAGGCTCATTTTGGGATATGGTTCTGACTTGTTTTCTAGTTCCAGCTATGGGCTTCATTCCACTGAGCAGATCAGTTAGCCAAATAAAGAGCAGTTGGTTTCCCACCATGGCTGTGTGCCACTATTATATTTGTGTGAGCATCACATCAGGTTGCTTGCTGCTAAGTACATTAGATCAGAGTTGCTTGGACAGATACTCATCGTTTTCTCCCAGTCCCTCATGTAACATCTTCTGGCACTAGATGGACTAACTGTCTGGGAACTAACTCTCTTCCAGCTTCTAGCCATGTAACAACATGTTATGTGTCAATAGCATAGGATGTCTTCAGCAGTACAGTCTTATCACTAACCTTTGGTGGGTAATTAAGTACTCTGACAGAAATCTGTCTTCTTTTGAGAAAACTTGTAGGTCTATCTGATCAAAAGCCTATTGTGGGTGATAGACATCTGCTGGTACTCGGAGTTATAAGTCAGTGCCCAAGAAGAAAGAGAAGGAAGAGATAAGTAATATAAAACAGATAAAGAGATGAGAGAGAAGAGGGAGAGAGAAAGAGAGAGAGAGAGAGAGAGAGAGAGAGAGAGAGAGAGAGAGAGAGAGAGAGAGGAAGAGACAGAAACAGAAACAGAAACAGAAACAGAAACAGAAACAGAAACAGAAACAGGAGAAGATTAAGGTCGGACTTCATCATACCATCTCCAGAGCCTTGTGATTTAGGTGTTCCCTCTAAGGGCCTGGTGAAGGTTCAACCATTTGTTCTGTCTCTTAGGATGTAGAATTTTATGGTACCACTGCCCTTAGGCTCCAGTTTTATGCCCCCCACCTCCTTTCTAACCTTCCCCTTCCTCTCCACCCATCCTATTTTATGGTCCTCAAGATGATTGCTAGGTATGTTGGTATCTAGGGTTAATTCAGGTTAGGAACTGTAGATGAATGAGACTATGTGGCAATTATCTTTCTGTGATTGGATGAGTTCACTGAGAATGATCATTTTCAAGTTAGACTATTTTTCTTCAAATTGTATTGCGTCATTTTTCCTTACTGCTGTGTAGAATGCCATTGTGTAGATATACCACATCTTAGTTATCCATTCATCTAATGATGGATGTCTTGGTTGATTCCAGCTCTTAGCTATTACGAATTGAGCTTCTATAAACATAGTTGATCAAATCTCTCTGGACTGTGGCATGAAGCTTTTAGGGTACATGTCCAGTAAAGGAATAACTGGGTCTGTAGGTAATTATATGTCCGTTTTTTAAGAGTCTCTATATTGCTTTCCAAAGCGGTTGTACCATCTTACATTCCCACCAACAGTGAGCTATGCTGAAAACCTCCTCCAAATACATCAGCTGACAGAGAGCCGGAAAAAGCCACACTGCATGCAGTTCAATGGGATGGAGAAAAATCACCAGTGAAGATACAAAACAGTGGTCACTGCAAGCCTTATATTTGACCAGTCAGGCCAAACGAGCCAATGGGTACAATAGTAGCATGTCTGTTATGGGGGAAACCAACTGCCCTCTCATTTGACTGGAGGCCTTCTTCATGGGAGGGAATATAACCCTGATATTGAACACCTACAACATAGAAAGTCATGAGCCCTGGGAGTTCAACGTCTGCTTCTGTCTGCTTAAAAGTATATACTATGCTCACCAAACTGCCCAGTCAGCATGTCTCTTAATGATTATACCCATATATTAATGTTACTCTCACTGTTGGCTAGAGAACCTCCTCTTTTCAGATGGCAGTAAGTTTGGGATGACTCAGGAGATACCATGTTGATGCAAGGAAATGAGAGAGGAGTGCTCATCACTGAAATATCTCAATCACAACTTCCCTGGCTCAGGGTCCATTGTGGAAGAGGTGCCAGAAAGAATATAAGAGACAAAGAAAGGATAGGACTCCTTACCATGTGCTCCTACCAGGTGCAAAATGGCCTGGGTATCCATGACTTCACAGTGTCTGACACTACCTACACAGGACCATCATAATATGAAGAAAAGATCATGACATCAAAATAAAAGAGAGACTTATTGACAGGGGGAGAGGGTATTATGGAGAGTGGAGTTTCAAAGGGGAAAGTGGGGGAAGGGAGTGAATTACTATGGGATATTGTTTATAATTATGGCAGGTGTCAATAAAAAGTGTTTTGGGCTGGAGAGATGGCTTAGCGGTTAAGCGCTTGCCTGTGAAGCCTAAGGACCCCGGTTCAAGGCTCGGTTCTCCAGGTCCCACGTTAGCCAGATGCACAAGGGGGCGCACGCGTCTGGAGTTCATTTGCAGAGGCTGGAAGCCCTGGTGTGCCCATTCTCTCTCTCCTTCTATCTGTCTTTCTCTCTATGTCTGTCGCTCTCAAATAAATAAATAAAAAAAAAAATTTAAAAAAAAAGTGTTTTAAAAGAATAAAGAAAATAATCACTCAACCATTGGGATCTCATAACGCTGAAATGTTTCTTCACAGACAAACATACAATAAGTAGATCCAACAGATTATCCACAGAATGGGAGAAAAATTTGTGAGCTATACAACTGACACAGACCTAATTTCTAGTATCTACAAAGCACTCAATAACCTAAACAACAATAGAAATCTCAAACAAACCACTCACAAAATGGGGCAGAGAACTGAACAGGGAGTTCTCAGAGGAAGAAATGTAAATGGCAAACACACACTGAAGATCATGCTCATCATCCCTAATCACCAGGGAAATGCAAATTAAAACAACTATGAGATTCTACTTTACCCCAGTAAGGATAGCAAACATTAAAATCAAATGATTGTGCAAGCATCTCTAAGGTAGTGAGAAGAGTCATTAGGATATATGCTTAGGAGTGCTATAGCTGGGTCATATGGCAAATCTATTTTTAGCTGACTCAAGAACCTCCACAATGATTTCTACAATGGCTGTACCAGATTATATTCCCACCAGCAGTGTAGAAGTACTCCTCTTTCACTGCATCCTCACCAACATTTATTGTCATTTGTTTTCTTGATGGTAGCCATTCTGACAGGAGAGAGAAGGAATCTCAATGTAGTTTTAATTTGTATTTCCCTGATGGCTAAGGATGTAGAAGGTTTTCTGCTAAGCACCACCTTGATTTCTTAGTAAGGTTGCCACTCAGGCATGTGAAGTCTGCAGCAACAGGGTCTTACTATCTCTTTCTCATGGGAACCAATGGTCTTGGCAATAGCCTGTAATGTTTTGGAGACAACATGGACCTCCCTGGACCATGACTCACTGGGAGGTATCCCATCCCAAGCACTGAAAAATGTTTAGTAACAGTGTATGGCTACCAGATATGCCATTTTTTTAAAAAAAGTAGATTTTCATATGTGTTATTCAAAATATCTTGAATTCTGATTGACACTACTCCTCACCTTTCTTTTATACAATCTCTTCCCCTGATATCACTTAGGCCTCCCCCCCCCCCGTAATCTTCTACTTACATATATATAATGCCATCATCTTAAGACATTCTCTCCCCTCTCTCCCTTATAGCCTTTTTCTAGCTTATGGGCCTCTGCTACTAATTATTGGTTCCATATCACACACAAGTGTATTCATTTGTAGCTAGGATCCACAAATAAGACAGAACATGTGATGTTTGCCTTTCTGGGCCTGAGTTCCTTCACTTAGTATAATCCTTTCCAGATCCATCCATTTCCCTGAAAATTAATAATTTCATTTTTCTTTACCACTGAATACAACTCCATTGTGCAGATGTACCACATCTTTATTATCCATTCATCTGTGGATGGACATCTAGGTGGGTCCCATTTCCTAGCTATTGTGAATAGAACAGCAATAAATGTGGTTGTGCAAGTATCTGTAAGGTATGAGAAGAGTCATTAGGATATATGCCTATGAGTGCTATAGCTGGATCATATAGCAAATCAATTTTTAGGTGTCTCAAGAACCTCCATACTGATTTCCACAATGGCTGTACCAGATTACATTCCCACCAAGAATGCAGAAGTGATCCCCTTTTACCACAACCTAACCAACATTTATAGTTTTAATTTGCATTTCCCTGATGGCTAAGGATGTAGAACGCTTTTTAGATGTTTATATGCCATCTGTATTTCTTCTTGTGAGAACTCTCTATTTACTTCCATAGCCCATTTTTTTGATTGGGTTGTTTGACTTCTCATTGTTCTGTTTTTTTTTTTTTTGGTTTATTTCGAGTTATTTGTGTATTCTGCATATTAATTGCCTGTCATATGTTTAACTGGCAAAGATTTTCTCCCTTTCTATAGGGTGCATTTTGCTCTATTCACAGTGTCCTTTGTTGTAAAAAAGCTTTGTAATTTCATGAGATCCAAGTAGTTGATTAGTGGTTTTATTTTCTGAGCAACTGGGGTTATATGCAGTAAGTCCTCCTTACCTATGCCAATATGTTGAAGGGTTCCCCTTACCTTCTCATTTAGCAGTTTCAGAGTTTCAGGTCTGATATTAAGGTCCCTGATCCACTTGTATTTGATTCTTGTACATGGAGAATTACAAGGATCTGTTTTCACCTTTCTACATATAGAAATCCAGTTTTCGCAGCACCTCACCAGGGCCCTAGCTAAAACCATAGAGTAATTGGGGAAATGAGCTTGAGTGCTGCTTTCTTGGTGAACCTGGTACCAGCACAAAGGTGAAGGAAATAGACATAGAAAACACTCAACTCCTACCAAGTCAGATATCCAGAGACACAGAGGCTCCAAAGATCTTATCACTGAAGTAGACCTAAAATGAACCCAAAATGGCTCAGGGAAATTCACACAAGAGGGGGGTAGAAAGTTTGTTAGAACCACATGTTGAGACATTATGCACAGAGACACTTCCTCTTACCCATAATTGAAGGATAACCCCAAAATGCTTGAAGTGACCCTCCCTATGCGGAGGGTCACTACAGGGGTAGGAGGAAAGGGAGGAGGTTAACAATGGTACCATCATGGCTGTATACATACTGTGTCCATAACTCATAATAATATAAAAGAAAAAATAAATAAAAATTTAAAACTATATATATTAGGAGAAATACTATCCATTCCATCCATCATTATTCATCAGAAAACCCAACGGAATCAGCAAGGACTTTGTACAGCTCACAATCAGTTTTCATGGCCACTTAAATGAAATTAATTTTAGGAAAATACATGTTAAATAGAAATATTCTTAAATTATATTGGCATATAAAGGCCAAAACAAAATTAAGAGTTTATTCTAGTCACTTTGATTAGGATTTCACTCTGTGCTATGTGGTCAACTTTATTAAGTCAACTGGAACAAAATACATAGTTCACTGGAAATGAGAGTTTATTGGCATATTGCGATTTCTTCCCTGAGACTATTTTATCATCAGTAGAGCTATATACTTAAAATTACTTAAAGACACTTACATGTAATTTTCTCATGGTCCACAAATACAAGTTCAGTCTCACACAACAGAACTATGAAACTATGACACTGTTTTTTTTTGTTGTTGTTTTGTTTTGTTTTTTTAATAAACCTGAGAACTATCTAGGAATAAGAGTACTTTTTGGCAATAAGATTGTGATTATGTAATCCTTGAGAAATGGGATTATTTTATTGATGTTTCCTTATCCCTTTGAAAGAAATGAAATAGTTTTTTTTTGTATGTGTGTGCATATGTGAATGCTTCTGTGTGTGTGCGTGTGTGTGTGTGTGTGTGTATGTGTGTGTGTGTGCTTGTCTGTTTGTGAATGTATGAGAGTGAGAAAAATATTAAGTGGAATTTTCTTTATGATTCCTATAGATCGTGATGGCTTTATCTCTCCAAATATTTACATTCATGCTTTGGTGACCATAGGATTTCGATACTTCCAAGAGAAATTTTGATAATTGATAAGAGTAAGTTCTTCTAATCCATTTAGACTACTAGAACAAAACATCATGGAATGGGTAATGTAAACAACATTTATTGCTCATAATTCTGGAGGCTGACAGGTTAGGGGATTGTTGATTGGTTTACAGAATGGTGTCTAATCACTTTGTCCTCACAGAATAAAAAAAGAGGTAGAGGACTTCCAGCAAAGATGGCGACCTTCTAGCTGTACTACAAATCCTGGGGAAAGAAAGGCAAGACATTAAGGGTTTTCTGGATCCTCTTGTCAGTGGGATGGCACAGAGGGGGAGAAACAGGGAATCGCGGATCCCCTCAAGGGTGGGTAGCCCACCCCTCCCACCTAAAGCCACTGCACCGGGTGCCACTGCCTCTGCTCCCACTGCTGCTGCTGTGCCCCGATTGCACACCAATCACGCTCCAATCATGTGACAATCAATCCCTGAATGTGGAAGCTTAAACGGCTCTGCACACTTGCCCATGTTACCACTCCTGCAGCTGCACGTTCAGCGAGCCCAGTCCCACAGCAACTGCCACACGAGCCCAGACTGTGTCTCGCTTGTGCCAGGTCAGGTGCCATCCATCCACCATTGTCCTGTGGTGGGGGAGCGCAGACTGTTTCCAGGTCCCAGTGTTCCCAGGCAGAGTTTGGGCTGCTTCAGTGCTTGGTATCTCAGTCCCCCTCCAAGCTTGAATGCAGTCAGTTTTGGCCCATTAGGGCTTGCAAAATCAGGCAACTTTGGTGCCCCTGTCAGGCAGTAGATAGGCGGCTTTGGCAAGTGGGAGCCAAAGCCCAGGCTGCTTGGCAACTGCCCCAGGCTGCCTCAAATGTCCATTGCACTAGAGCCGAGGCTGATCCACCCACCTATGTGCCCATACACTATCATGGTCAAACCACAGCACAAAAGAAATAACTTGAAAAATAAATGCAAGAACATCCAGTTATATTACTCAGTCCTAAAATGAATACATCTAACCAAAACATAGAAGAGTTATTAGGATCAGAACATCAAATTGAAACAATGAGCAATGCAACCCTGACCAACCTTCTGTTAGAAATTGCAGGAAAGCAACAAAGGACCGATAATGGTGTGGATGCTACCATCACTAAGCTAGAATAAATAGATAAGAAACTGGAAGGAGCTCAAAGAGCGTTAAGAGGTTTGAGGGAGAGTGAGGAAAAAGAAGACCTTAAAAATCAGCTGGCCATACTAAATGAAGGCATAAAGAAATGCAAGGATGAATTTCAAGAATCATCAAGAAAATCAGAAAATGATGTTAAAAGGGAGCTTTATAGACAGATGGAAATGATACATAGAAAAATAGTAGAAAATGAAAACTTAATTGAACAATTCTAAAACTCTCTAGAGGCTATCAATAATAGAGTGGAGGATAGAAACTCTGATCTGTAAGACAAGATGGAAGAATCAGCTCGAGTGTGCAAAAATTTCAGTAAGTTCAAAATTTCCTGTGAACAGAACATGAGAGAATTGTGGAATACACTTAAACGTCCTAATATCATAATCATTGGAATACCAGAAGGAGAATAATTTCAGACCAAAGGCATGGAGAACTTATTTAACAAGATAATTGAAGAAAACTTCCCGGGTCTCTTAAAAGAAAGGCCCATCAAGATACAAGAAGCCAACAGAACTCCAAACAGACTGGACCAAAGGAGAAATGCTAGAAGACATATTATCATTAAGACTCTAAACATTGACAACATACAGAAAATCCTAAGAGCAGCTAGGGAAAAACAGCACACCACTTTCAATTATAACCGCATCAGAAGTACTTCAGGCTTCTCAATGGAAACCGTGAAAGCTAGAAGGGCCTGGAAAGAAACATTCCAATGTCTAAGAATGTATGGCTTCCAACCTAAACTACTCTACCTGGCAAAAGTATCTCTCATAATAGCTGGTGAAATAAAAACTTTCCATGACAAAACTCAGCTTTAAAATTATATGAACACAAAACCAAACCTACAAAGAGTATTTAGGAAATTCTCCACAGAGAAGAAACAAATAATCAAAACAAATGCCTACAAGAAGCAGATCACAATAACTGAACTCAGAGTAGGCACAAAAAACTTCAAAGCCCATGAAAACACCAACACACATCTATCATCACAATATGGCAGGGATCAAATCTGATCTCACAGTCATTACCCTAAATATTAATGGCCTTAATTCACCCATCAAGAGACACAAGCTAACAGGATGTATCAAAAAATTAGACCCCTCCTTCTGTTGCCCTCAAGAATCCCACCTCACCACTAAAGACACACAGACCTCCTCATGGTGAAAGGGTGGAAAACAATATTCCAAGCAAATGGGAATAAGAAACAAGCAGGTGTAGCTATATTAATATTGGATAAAACTGAATCAAAAAAGACAAAGATGGCCACTATCTACTTATCAAGGGAATGATTCATCAAGAGGATAAATCTGTATGCACCAAACACAGGGGCACCACAGTTCATAAAACAAAACCTACTAGACAATAAAACAGAAATAACCACCAATACCATCATAGCTGGGGACTTCAATACACCATTATCAGTAATAGACAGATCATGAAAAGAGAAACTCAACAGGGAAGTAAGAGTGCTCAACAAAACCATAGATCACTTAGACCTACTGGACATCTACAGAACTTTGCATCCCAATATCCACAGACAACACATTCTTCTCAGCATCCCATGGAACATTGTCTAAAATAGACCATATTCTGGGTCACAAAGACTACCTTCACATATATAGGAAAATTGACATTATTCCCTGCATGATATCAGATCACAATGCTATAATGCTAGAAATCAAAAACAAGAGATTCGCCAAGAATCCCAATGGCCCTTGGAAACTGAACAGCACACTTTTAAACAAGAAATGGATAGTTGATGAAATAAAAAATGAAATTGCAAAATTTCTGGAATTGAATGACAATGAGAAACCATCATACCAAAACTTATGGGACATAATGAAGGTGGTGCTCAGGGGAAAATTCATAGCACTCAATGCCTTCATAAAAAAGACAGAGAGATCCCAAATCAATAACCTAACCATCCACCTATAGGCACTGGCAATACAAGAAATACAAACCCAAAGTACTCCAGAAAGAAAGAAATAATTAAAAACAGACAGAAATTAATAATCTGGAAACCAAGGAAACAATTAATTAAGACAATTGATAAAACAAAGAGCTGGTTCTTTGAAAAAATAAACAACATTGACAAACCCCTGGACAATTTGATCAAGCAAAAAAAGGAGAGGCTCCAAATTAACAAAATTCAAAATGAAAAAGGAGAGAGCACAACAGACATAAGTGAAATTGGGAGAATCATCAGGACTTAGTTCAAAAGCCTCTACTCCACAAAACTGGATAATGTGGAGGAGATGGATAAATTTCTGGATACATACCATCTATCAAAGCTAAACTCAGAGCAGATTAATAATCTCAATGAACCCATCACACTCATGGAGATTGAAAAAGTAATAAAAAACCTCCCCAAAAAGAAGAGTCCAGGACCAGATGGCTTCTCAGCTGAATTCTATCAAACCTTCATGGAAGAGCCCAAACCAATCTTACTTAAACTGTGCCACACAATTGAAACAGGGAAAGCTACCCAACAACTTTTATGAAGCTAGTATCACCCGAATTCCAAAAACAGGCAGAGATGCCGCAAGAAAAGAAAACTACCAGCCTATTTCCCTGATGAACTTAGATGCAAAGATCCTGAACAAAATCCTCGCAAACTGAATCCAACAACACATCAAAAGCATTATCCACCTTGACCAATTGGGATTCATCCCAGGAACACAGGGGTGGTACAACATATGGAAATCTGTCAGTGTAATACACCAGACAAACAAGGTTAAACATAAAAGCCACATGATCATTTCAATAGATGCAGAAAGGGCCATTGACAAGATACAACATCACTTCATGATCAAAACATTGGAGAGAATTGGCATGGTTGGTTCATATCTTAATAAAGGCAATATACAAAGCTCCTAAGGCCCAAATAATACTTAATGGAGATACACTGGAGGAATTCCCATTAAGATTGGGAACAAGACAGGGGTGTCCCCTCTCAACTCTGCTTTTCAATATAGTACTGGAAGTCCTAGCCCAAGCAATAAGACAGGAGAAGGAAATAAAAGTGATAAAGCTTGGAAAGGAAGAAGTTAAGTTAGCTCTATTCACTGATGACATGATTGTATATGTAAGAGACCTGAGAGACCATCCCCAAACTCCTGAAGGTGATTAACTCCTATAGTATAGTAGCAGGATACAAAATCAATGCACATAAATCAGTAGCATTTCTATATGCAAAGGACAAAGATACAGAGAAAGAAATAAGGGACATAGTCCCATTTTCAAAGCAACAACAACAACAACAAAACCTTGGAATAACGTTAACCAATAAGTGAAAGATCTATACAACAAAAACATAAAAACACTCAAAATAGAAATTGAGGAGGACTTGAGAAAATGGAAAGACCTCCCATGCTCCTGGATAGGCAGAACTAACATTGTGAAGATGGAAATCCAACCAAAAGCAATATACAGATTTAATGCAATTCCAATTAAAATCCCTACAATGTTCTTTACAGAGATAGAAAAAAATCTCAAATTTCATATGGAAAGGCAGAAGGCCTTGCATATTCAAACATATCTTCAGCAGAAGAAATACCTCTGGAGGCATCACCATACCTGATCTAAAGCTATATTACAAAGCCATAGTAATAAAAACAGCATGGTCCTGGCATAAAAAACAGGAGTATAGACCAATGGAATAGACTTGAGTACCCACACTTTGGGTCAAGCAATTATAGCTACTTGATATTCGAAAAATATAGACTGGAAGAAAGACAGCATCTTCAACAAATGGTGCTGGAAAAACTGGATAACCATATGCAGGAAATTGAAACTTGATCCACACATTTCACCATGTACTATACTCAAATCCAAATGGGTCAAAGACCTCAATATAAGACCAGAAACTCGAATACTACTGGAAGACAATTTAGGAAGTACTTTCCATGATATAGGAATGGAAAAGGACTTCCTGAACAAAACCCCAGTAGCTCATGATCTTAAACAGTCATTCAACCAATGGGATGACATGAAAGTGAAGAGTTTCTTTACAGACAAGCAAAAAGACAATAAGCAAAGCCAATAGATTACCCACAGAATGGGAGAAAATATTTTCAGATTATCCAACTAATAGAGGCCTAATCTCTAGAATCTACAAAGAACTAAAAAATCTAAACAGTAAGAAGTCAAACACCCCACTCACAAAATGGGGCAAAGAGCTGAACAGGCAGTTCACAGAGGAAGAAATACAAATGGCAAACACACACTTAAGAAAATGTTCATCATCCCTAATCATTAGAGAAATGCAAATTAAAACAACTATGAGATTCCACCTTACCCCAATAAGGATAGCAGACATCAAAAATCAAACGAATATCTATATATATAAATCTTTACTAATAATTAATCAAAAATTAGTTAAAATGATTATTTAGCATTTCTATCATTATATATATATTTATAGTATATTTTATTATTATATATTGTATATTATACATAAGTCTGCAGTGAAGCTTTGTGTCATTAAGCATTTTTTTCAGAAGACAATATTCTTTTTAAAAATGTATTTTATTTATTTATTTATTTGAGAGAGAGAAAGAGGCAGAGAGAAAGACAGAGAGAGTGAGAGTGAGAGAGAGAGAGAGAGAATGGGCATGCCAAGTCCTCTAGCAGATGCAAATGAACTCCAGATTCATGCGTCCCCTTGTGCATCTGGCTTATGTGGGTCCTGGAGAGTTGAACTGGGAGACTTTGGTTTTGCAGGCAAATGCCTTAACTACTAAGCAATCTTTCCAACCCTCATTATGCATTTTTAAAAACAACACAAGTTCACATACTAATGGGATGAAAAATGCTTGATTATTTTTCATAAAGAATTATATCTTTACTGACTATTTGATACTTTTGGATGCAGCACATTTTCATTTTTTAGAATTGATTTTTGATAGTTCGATTTATAAATGTCAGTACAGAGAATGCCATGGCACATAAATATTGAAGAAATGGCAAAAGTATGTCCAGGATCATTTTAAAACTTGCTGGAAATTCTGTTCTAATTCTAAACCAAAATTGGTTTGGCATTTTTCATGAAACTTAAGTCAGAAACTCAAACAGCTGTTTATTTATTTATTTATTTATTTATTTATTTTTAAATCAAACATTATAATACAACAATTGAAAGCTATGTTAGCTTGATACATGCTGAGGATGGTATTAGAAAATCATTAATGGTCATTATTTTCAATAGCAACTATTATAGTTCCATAGTAACCATGTATTTCTTTCTTTTCTTTTTCTTTTTAATGTTTACTTTTATTTATTCTTTTTAGAGAAAGAGGCAGAAGGAGAGAGAGAGAGAGAAATAGAATGGGCTCACCAGGGTAGCCTGCTACGGTAAAGGAACTCCAGACACATGCACCACCTTGTGCATCTGGCTTACCTGGGTCCTGAGGAATTGAACATGGGTTAGTTGGCTTTGCAGGCAAGTGCCTTTACTGCTAAACCATGTCTCTAGCCCAATCATTATATTTCTATGGGAATAACAACAACAAAAAGAACTTGTTTGTAGAGTACACATATTACACTTCATAATGTGTAGTAGTCTGCATTCTGAATTGAGCTTTTTCAAGGCATGCATGGCGCCAGTGCCCAGTAAGACAATTTGTGAGGTGAAGGTGTGCGCATTACATGGGTAGAACCAAGGCTGCAGCAAAGTAATGCAATGCAGTATGGGCCAGCAGAGACAGCAACACACGTTTCAACTCGTGCTTCTTGTTGTACATAGGTTTGGTCATATATTCAGAATCATTTGACTATTGCTGAATTAACCCCACCTCCACATTGAGTTACAGGTCCCACAGTTTAAGAAGCTATGGTAGTCACCTCTCAAAGTCCCCTCTCAGTAAGGGTTAGTATCTTTTCTTTCATTGTGGAACAAATCTCTGAAGAAGGAATCTAAAAAATAAAAAGTTTATTTGGGCTCAGTTTTAGGAGACTTCAGTCTATCATGCTGGGAGGGAAGCATGGTGTGGCTCTGTCAGGAGTGGCATGAGTTTGTTGCGTCAGCTTTTCAAACGGTGTAGTTAGTGTGTAACTTTCACTGGCTGGCATCTGGTGATCTACCAACAGTTAGGCCTTGCCTTCTAAATCCATCAAAATGGCACTACAGCATTCAAAATACAAGTTTATGGGAGACATTACAGACTGAATCCAGAGCAGCCTAATGCTGTCTCATCAGCGATCACATTGGCAGCGTTCAAGCTGGGTGAGACACACAGTGAGACAAATGCAACAGTTGCATACATTCATTTCACTCAGGATAATGTCTCATGTCAGAAAAGGTTGTATCTGAGTGCTTTTCTCCACTTATGGGGTGATATATTATCACATTTGGTTCAGAGTCATGTTTTCACTTTTTTTTGTTACCTTATTTGTTTCTGAAACAGGGTCTTGAATCTAACCATTCTATGATTTCTGAACGTCAAAATCTTGTTGAAGTTATCTCATTAGTGATATTGACATAATCATTACAGAGAATGTTAAGAAGCCAGGGTAGTTGGGCGTGGTGGCACATGCCTTTAATCCCAGCACTCAGGAGGTAGAGGTAGGAGGATTGCTGTGAGTTCAGGGCCACCCTGCGACTATGTAGTGAATTTCAGGTCAGCTTGAACTAGAGTGAAAGTCTACCTCAAAATAAAGACAAGGTAGCTGAAAAATTTGATAATCAAGAAAAATGAAAATTCCCTTCCCAGCTTTTCAAGGTTTTCAATGTCTGCAAGTGTTCTGTCTTTATATGTTGAAAAAAGCCATTTAGGGAAGTCAACATGTAGCAGTTGAGGAAACTGAGTCACAGATAAGCTTATATCATTAGTAAGACAAGACTGTGTGTTGAAGTATGAGCCTCAGGATTTGAACCAAATCCCTTTGCTTCAGAATCTTCATCCAAAATTTATTTAAGGATACATTAAAACTTCTGTTCCTCTGGGCCCTATAATTGTAGTTTTACTCAACTCTCTGATCCCTAACACATAGGCCCTGTCTTATCTAGCTAGCACCGTTGCTGATGAGTCACTCAACTCCTTCCAGAAAGGAGACCTCTTCAACATCATGCATGTATAAATTTATCTAATAAAAAAATATTGTATAAGCATCAGCTGTTCTAGGAACCAGAATTTCTATTGTTTAAAAAATAAGTTTATTTTAACACACATTGGCACAAACATTCCCTGACTACTCAGAGTGTCTCAAACTCACTCTGAAAGATGAGTCTTTAATTACAGTACACATTAGGCAACATGCAATCTTTTCGAAGTATTTATTTTGAAGATTACTAGTAAAGTAAACAAATAGATCATTTTACTGTTTAATCTAGTTCTATAAGAATTTGACCAGGCTGCAGTGCTTTCTGTGATTATTAGCAATCTAAAATTAAATATTAAATCTAAAATCTAAAATCAAATATTAAATGTTTTGTAGCATCTTCCTCTAAAAATCCTGCAACAATTACAAGAATGAAATAAACAAAAGTATAATTATAATGTTTTGCATTTATAAATATGTTCCTAAAATTTTCCTAAGTATCAAAATTATATTGAGGGGCTGCAGAGGTCATTCAGCAGTTAAGGAGCTTACTTACATGGCCTAACAAGCAGTGTTTGAGTCACCAGGACCCACCTGAAAACAGATGCACAAAGTGGTGCAAACATATTCCATCTCCCCCACCTCTCTCTCTCTCTCTTCTTGAAAATAAATAAATAATTAAATGTGGTTTTGAAAATAAATTCAAGTGTGAGTGATATAACCAGACATGAATGAGTGTTACTTGCAAATGTTTCTTTTAACGTTATGTTATTGTCCAAGTGTCTCAAACTTCACATTTGGAATATGAACTTAAGCCCTCACAGAAGATTCCAAGCTATATGTGTATCTGAGTCTTAATTCTGTGTTCAGCTTGGTAATGAAACTACTTTGTTTAGTATTTGTAATCCAGGGCCTGAAATAACCCACCCTTCTCCTAACATAGCCTTAGAAATAATAAAATCTGATGCAGATTACACAAAGTGAAACCATCTACAAATTTATTTAGCAAAAATGTCATGTTACCTAATAAATTGTACAATAACCTTATAGGATTTTGTAAGATGTATCCCCCACAAAAATACTTGTGAAAGGAATCAAACAATGGCATTTATATAATGATTAATATGATAGTAGAGAGAATAAAGAATGGTTCTTAATTTC
The DNA here is from genome assembly GCF_020740685.1 of Jaculus jaculus. Lineage (NCBI taxonomy): Eukaryota > Metazoa > Chordata > Mammalia > Rodentia > Dipodidae > Jaculus > Jaculus jaculus. Next base: position 53,937,011 of record NC_059104.1, read on the forward strand.
AATATAAATAATATGATTAATAATAGTGGTAAGAATTTTCCTAATAATTTTGTTTTGTTTTGTTTTGTTTATTTTTTGGTTTTTTGAGGTAGGGTCTCACTCTGATCCAGGCTGACCTGGAATTAACTCTGTCATCTCAGGGTGGCCTTGAACTCATGGCAATCCTCCTACCTCTGCCTCCCGAGTGCTGGGATTAAAGGCGTGCGCCACAACGCCCGGCTAGGAATTTTCCTAATAATTTTAACATGTCAAAGAAATGTTTACCTAGGGTTCAGAGTTTAATTGATGTCCATTTTGTGAGTAAGAATGATTTCATATTCATAATTTTGTATTTGAATTATGCAAATATATTTCATCATCTCCATGTAAAATTTTGTAATGTAATAATGACCATTTTCCCTTATTGAGGACTAGTGGGAGGTACTACTTTATATTTTATTTACCAGTTTGGACCATCTTAAGAAATAGATATACTATAATACCTTCTTTTCAAATAAACTATTTGAAGTACAAAAATGATAACTAAACTGTCAAATTTACAAAAGTAGTTAAATGGTAAAACCAGCATTTGAACTCAGGTAGTAAATGCTAATTAATCTCTCTAATAAATATGAAACAATATGCTTTTAAAGTACTCTGGTGAAATGGTAAATGATTTTTACATATTTCTTTATATTACCTAATGGCTAATTATATATATAAATATTTAATGACTTATTTCAACATGTACTCTAACATGAAGTAAATTTGTATTTTCTGAGGTCTGTCTGCAATCCTGTACTTTATAGTTTTATTATTGATAGTTGTACTTTTAAGTTTATTGCTAATATAGTTAGTTAATAACTTATCCCTCCTAATTTCAAGTTATTAAACATTTATTTTTGTATTATAATACAATGGCATTGAAATTATATAAATATCATTAACTTGGTATATTATTTCATGTATACTTTACATATTTATTTATTTGAGAGAGATAAAGAGACAGAGAAAGAGAGAGAATAGGCATGCCATGGCCCTTAGTTATTATAATCCAACTCCAATCACACGTTCTACCTTGTGCATCAGGCTTTACTTGAGTACTGGGGACTCATATGCAGGTTCTTTGGCTTTGCTGGCAAGTGCCTTAAAAATGAAGCCATCTTTCCAGTCCTATTTTATATATCCTTTTTGACATTTTGGACTGAGGTATGTTGTACTTTCCATCATTGATATAATATACAAATAATTACAAATAGAATTTTAGCCATTATGGGTAAACATTTTCATCATTTTGATTCTCCTATCTTATTTAAAATAATCTGGCTTGAGAGATGGCTTGAAGGTTAAGATACTTTCCTACAAAGCCTAACCACCCGAATTCAATTCCCCAGTCCCCATGTAAAGAGGATGCACAAAGTGGTGCATGCATGTGGGGTTTGTTTGCAGCAGCTAGAGACACTGGTGCACCTATTCTCTTTCTCTATTTTTTTCTGCCTCACTACTTGTAATAAATAAAATATAATTTAAAAATAAGTAATAAACAAATAATTGTTAGATACATTTTTGAATGAATCTTATATATTCTGTATGTTTCAATTGTTCTATCCATTTTTTATGAGTTTTTCATGGTTCTCTATAGGGAATACTTCAGTGGGTACCATTTTAGCGAGTGAATCAGTATCTTTATAAATAATCTCTTTGTATGTTCCTTTTAGTGAGAGCTTTAATTTCTGATCAGTATTTATTGGGATTATTTTCTGGGTCATGGGAGAGAGCTCAGTTCATAGGACATTATCATTTGTTCCATTTTTCTTCATTTCTATGCACTGATCCTTACTACCAATAATAACTATTTTATATAATCCAGGTATGCTATTCTGCTTGAACCTATTCTTATAAAATTTGTAATATTTATATCCACGAGTTCATAATATTTATTTTTATGTTGCCTTATATTTCATGCTACTTTTAGTCAATCTTCATATGTTAAAAATCATTCCAAAAAAATCCATCCAGCATGATATATGTATATTAAAAAAAAAAAAAAAAAAACTACAGCTGGGCATGGTGGTGCACACCTTTAATCCCAGCACTTAGGAGGCAGAGGTAGTGAATTCCAGGCCAGCCTTGGCTAGTGTGAGACCCTACCTCAAAAAACAAACAAACAAACAACAAAAAAACAACCAAAAACAAAAACAATAAAATTCTGTAAGATGGTTTGAAGTATACTCCATGGAGTCATTTCACTACCTGACCCTTCTTGGCCACCTCCAAATAGGCACAAACATTAAAATAGTTTGTCATATCTAGAAATAGTATAAAATAACTCAAGTATATTATGTTTACTATATTTATATACTCTATATATGTTATATTTGAGTAGCTTGATAGTAGATTTATCCTCAGTTTTCTCCTACATCTTAGTTTATTGCAATGCATTTACATCCTGGAAAAAAAATGCATTGAAGTGCCCCAGGGATTAAATGATGTGATGTAATATGACTTAATAATAATTTGTAAATAAATAATTCATACAAATATTTCTTACTAAATCATATCATCAATATCAGTTTTCTTTTTTTTTTAATTTTTATTTATTTATTTGAGAGCGACAGACACAGAGAGAAAGACAGATAGAGAGAGAGAGAGAGCATGGGCGCGCCAGGGCTTCCAGCCACTGCAAATGAACTCCAGACGCGTGCGCCCCCTTGTGCATCTGGCTAACGTGGGACCTGGGGAACCGAGCCTTGAATCGGGGTCCTTAGGCTTCACAGGCAAGCACTTAACCGCTAAGCTATCTCTCCAGCCCATCAGTTTTCTTATAAGGAAATATAAAATAGAAACTAGGCATGCAAATCAGTTGTATAATATACATTCAGCATGCTAGATTTCCTGAGTTGAATTATGTTTACCTTTGAGAGAGGAAAGAAGGAAGAGAGAACAGGGGAATAAGAAGGAGCTAAGGAAAAAGTAGAGGGAGACAGAAAGGTATAATTGCTCTTTTCTAAAGGCAGGACATGAAAAAATAATCACTAGTAAAACTGACTGAGTGAACAGGAAGATGCATTTGAACCACACTAATGCTTAACAGCATTCCATTGATTATCATGCATAATTGCAAATTCATATCTACTTTAAGACAAGTCCCTGGACATTTTTGTATCTCCAGATCTCTATATTATATGTAGGGGGGAAAAAAAAACTATATAAGAGGCATGGATAATCTAAAACTAAGTAATTCATATTTGTGGACGATTTTTTTCAAGCTAGTCTTAGAAACATTTAAAAAATAGCCACCTCACACATTCTATTCCTTTTACAGTATAAGAAGTGAGATAAAGATGGGAAACTTTGGTGTTTCCAGTAACAATTTTTTTTAATTATTTATTTATTTATTTGAGAGCGACAGACACAGAGAGAAAGACAGATAGAGGGAGAGAGAGAGAATGGGCGCGCCAGGGCTTCCAGCCTCTGCAAACGAACTCCAGATGCGTGCGCCCCCTTGTGCATCTGGCTAACGTGGGACCTGGGGAACCGAGCCTCGACCCGGGGTCCTTAGGCTTCACAGGCGAGCGCTTAACCGCTAAGCCATCTCTCCAGCCCCCAGTAACAAATTTTTTAACAGAGAAAATAATGTTGCTGGGGCATGGGTCTGAAGGGTCAACGATTTTACATGGGAACAAATTTTAATCTTTGTTTCACCACTACTTCAAAATATTTATTTCTATCATCTCTGGGGAACTCTGTCAAGATGGCTCCTGAGATTCATTCCAGGTCAGTTTCTCAGGGAAAGCATGCTGATAACCCACCTACAGATTACATTCCCACACAGCCTTATCTCTACTACCCTTCTATCTACACAGTGCACAATACAAAAGGAGAAAAACATGCTTGAATCAAACAATGATTTTCATTTAGGCAAAAACTTTGGGAGTTAGGAAGAGAGGCAATGCAGAAGATTAAATTTAGAATAGAAAGACAGCATTGCAATTACAGTTTTCACTGTATACCAAAAAAGGACATAGTTATATTTTTCATAAGGACTTATTTGTCAGTGGGAAATTGTTCTCTAATTCTCATTTCCTTTAGTTCTTAGAGCCCACTGTTCAAGAAATCATGTTCAAGAAGCACCATGGTTTCTACTTCATACAACCAGCAGAGGACATTAGAAAGAAAGCCTCTAAAAAGATGTTAGGAAGCAGGGATATCCTCAAACAAAGGAATGTTATTGATTCCTTATCCCTGCAGTGGTTACAAAATCACAATAAAAATGTATGGAATATTAAAAGAAAAACATGGCCAGTGAAATTACTAGAAGAAAATATAGGAGAAAATTATACATCAATCAGGTTTTTTTGTTCCTAATATTTGACCCCAAAAGTATGACAACAAAATATAAAATCAGCAGGTAGAACTTCATCAATTTAAAATAAATTAATAAGCATCTGGTCATCTGCAGGAATGACACTGTGAAGACACACAATTTACAGAATAAAAGAAATTATTTTCAGGCCATATATAAATATGGGGTTACTACACAAAATATATAGAATACATAAACAACACATTAGTAGTATAACAGATAACCTTATTAAAACATGGACAATGTATCTAAGAAATAATTTTCTCAAAAGAATATATAGAGTGAAAAAAGACATGTGAAAATATGCTTGCCAGTGCAAATCATTAAGAAAAATCAAAATATTAAATCCACAATCATCTCACATGTCATGAAGCCTAAATATAGCAGCTGTTGATGCAGATGTGGAGAAAAGCAAGCTCTTAGGGACAGTCACTTGAAATGAAAAATAGTAGTACCATATAGAAAACAGTATGGTGGTTTAGAAAAAAAGAATAATAAAAAGAAGAAAAAGAGGCAAGAGTGTGGGAGCAAAGGAGAGAAAGAAGGAAGGAAGGGAAGGAGGGAGGGAGGGAGGAAGGAAAGAAGGAAGGAGCTACTATAAACCTGCATTTTGTTTCCCGTGTATTTATTTATCCCAAAAACTGGCAATCAGAATGTGGATGAAATGCTTAGTTGATTATATATATTACGGCAGCAAGTGTCTATGAGCAGATGAATCCACAAAGAAAATATTGTATATCTACACAATATTTTTGAGGCTTAAAGGAGAGCTTTGTTATTTTTGTAGCAGTGTAAACAGAATTGAAGAATATAATGTTGAACCAATTAAGTCAGATACAAAGAGACAATCTGATTAATATATAACAATCAAAGTCATAGAAGCAGGGAATAGAATGGTAGTTAATAGAGACTACAGGAGGGGGAAGAAGAGGGAGGTAATGGGAAAAGGGTCATCAAATCTCAGCTAAACTGGAAAAATAGATATCTGCTTTTGCTTCTCATATCTTTCAGTGTCATTAGTATATTATATGATAACTTGTACATTTCAAAATTATGAAAACAGTCATAAATGTTGGAAGTAATAGATATTAAAGTTGGCTTGATTTCATTGTTTTATCCTGTATTCATACAGCTATCATTTCAATTCTATAATTATATGTAACTACAACTTCTCAATTCAAATTTATTTTAAAAACTCTTGAAAATGATTTTGATGATAATTTGAGAAGAGGTATATCCCACTAGTTAAAAACATGGTATTTGGGGACCAATAGCTTGGAGTTTGTGACTTCTTTGGAAATTCCATGTGTAAAGTTCAGTTACCCTATGTATGGGTTCTTTATATACAAGATGAATGTAATAACATGCAACTCACTGTTTTGTTAGATAAAATGATCTTTTCTAAGCAAGACTCTTAAACTTGTCTTATTAAAATGTGTTTAAGGGATGGCGGGATGGCGTAGAGTTAAGGCTTTTGCCTGCAAAGCCAAAGGACCCAGGTTCAGTTCCCCAGGACCCACCTTAGCTAGATGCACAAGAGGATGCACGTGTTTAGTTTCTTTGTAGTGGCTGGAGGCACTGGCACGCCCATTCTCTCTCTCCCTCTTTATCTGTCAAATAAATAAATAAATACAAATGTGTTTAGTAAGGGTTTGCTATTATTATTATTTTTAATGTGATAGTATATAAACTTTATGAAAGGAATTTTATAATTAAAAATATTAATTAAAATCTAGGAGGCTTCACTGAAAAAATAATTTGCTTAATTAACCTGACTACTTTCATTTCACCTTCATTAAATTGTATGTTGATCCTTTCACTGTCTGCATGCTATTTCCTGTCACAGTAAATATTTTCTGTTTATTTGAAAATAATAAGTTAATTTTCAATGATTAAGGAGACTGTTTAAAAATATTTTTAACATTAAAATTTGAAGGCATATTTCAATCAGAATTTACCATAAAATAAAATATTAAATAATTATAAATATATGTAAAATTGACCACTATAGCATTATAAGATCATTTACTAGCAATTAATCTGAATAAATATGCTTTTAATCATCAAGTGGCATTTAATTAACCTGCAGTAACTGACTTACTAAATTTAAATTAAATCATTATTGTGAGACTTCCTTTAAATTAACATGAATGCTATATTTTTAAAATTCGCTCTTACCTAAAATATTTTTATTAGTGAAAATGAGGTTTCAAAGATGTTTTAAACTGAAATTTTCCATATAATATTACTGCAAACCTCAACTCTTGTTTCACAAGTTGAAATATCATGAGGCAACAACTAGAAATTGGAAACAATGCTATAATCATGAAAAATACAAAGAATATCAGACTAGAAATTTTGTGGACAATTGATCATCTTGACAAAAATATATGTCAATATGACAATAGCATTGAATACTTTGATAAAGAGATTTATAGGTACATATGTAGGCATCCGTGGAGCTATGCCCAGTGCCCTTTAGATACTGCTTACCTTGCTCTGTGGCATCTCTCCAAGATCTTTCCTACAGCTCAATTCTGCCACCTCCACAACCTCAGAGTAGAGTGCTCATTGCTTCCATGATTTCTATTTATTTATTTATCTTTGGTGTGTATGTGTGTAGAAAATCATGCTGTCATCTCTCTCTCTCTCTCTCTCTCTCTCTCTCTCTCTCTCTCTCTCTGTGTGTGTGTGTGTGTGTGTGTGTGTGTGCTTGTGTAAGATAAGCATGCCTTATACACACAGGTGCTGAGGACAGAAGGAAATGTTACAGGTCTGCCTCTTTTTGCTCATCCACCTGTTTCCTTCAGACAGATTCTCCTGTATCTTACTCAACATTGAGCTGTTTCTTTTTTTTATTTTTCAGGGGATTGTTTTGATCAACAAGTCCCAGGTATTCCAGGGTCTGCACCAACACCAGGATAGTGGTTACAGATGTGCATGACAATGTCTAGCCATTTCTGTGTGTGCTGGTGAATCCAAATCTTGCAGTATCAAGAACTCATGTTTGAGCAAAAAGTGCTCTTAACCACTAAACCACCTCTACAACCCTTTCTGTGCTTTCTTAATTTTCTGGACTAGGTACTACACGTGCAGTATCCCATGTATATTTTCATAATTATGTGTGTGTTAATTTTATATATTGATACATATGTAGAAATCTGTGGAGCTACAAATCAGAACTAACATACTCTCTCGTTCTCCATATATATGTATGATATAATATATAATATAATATATAACATAATATATATCAATAATATATAATATACACATATATATTGATATATAACTTATCAAGTATATATTTCAAATATATTTATACATAATATAATGATATATAATATTAAAATATATTATATTATAATATTATATATTAAATATATATGTATTAAAACTTATACATAATCTAGATATATGTATATTATAGATATAGATATATGTATATGTAGGTTGCAGCTCCTCATATATCTCCATATATACAGAGAAAAAGAGAGAGTAATAAGAAAACACACACGTTCTGTTTCAGTGTTTTAGTCACTTTTCAACCCAATGATAAAACTAAATCAATTTCTTTTGAATGCTGGCTGCTGGTGAAGGTGAACTCCTTGTCAAGGAGCATGTGGAGAAGCAAAGTATCTCACTTTATGGCTGTCAGAAAGTAAAGAGAGAGGGAAAGTTTCAGATAAGGCATATAACCCAGGGTACAATCCAATGACTTGCTGCCTTAAAACAGGGCCTATCGTTCAGACACTCCGCCGTTGCAACACTCCTGTCATTTTATAAATTCTTCAGTGGACTGACAAAGTTAACACAATCATGGTTCACTCACCTCCTCAAGCCCTGTCTCTGAAATCTACAACATTGGAGAAACTTCATTATAAACTATGAGAATTCTATTCAATTATGTAATACTCCAAATAAAGATTCAAACATCTTCTTGCAGTTTTCTTTAATTTTTGATGGTAATGATGATGAGGAGGATGAGTATCTTTTTTTGTGTGTATATGTTTGTGTGTGTGTGTGTGTGTTGTGTGTAGGTTTTATGCATGTGTATGTGCCCATCTTTTCTTTCCCATGAGCTTTGTAGATTTTCGGGCTTGTGCATTCCTATAACACTGGAGTTATACGTACACATCCTCACACCTAGTTATGTATGTGGGTCCTAGGTATTGAACTCAAGCAGCATTTTCTTAGGCTCCCTCACACACTCATCACAAGAGATGTTCTTAGCCACTGAACCATCTCTCTAGTCCGGGTTTTGAATTTGCTTTCTTTCTTTGTTCTCAGACCAGGAAAAAAATACATTACATGTGCTATAAAAATACTAAGAAATATTTTGCTATATTAGGTTACCTAAACTTTCTTAACAAAAGTTATTTAGTTTCCTCGGATTTTTTTTTTTTAAATGATTGTTACTTAGCTACATTTGACTTATTTAACTTGATCTGTGTCTCAGTCTACTGGAGCATTTTTGATTAGCTGGTCTCTCTCTCTCTCTCTCTCTCTCTCTCTCTCTCTCTCTCTCTTTCTCTCTCTCTGTGTGTGTGTGTGTGTGTGTGATGTGTATTGTAGCTCACAGGTCCTAGCTGTTTAATAAGTAATTGTTAACTAGCAGTTCCTGAGTGGCTATTTTTTCTCCCTCAACATTAGTAAGATATTGATATGCAGTACCAAAAACCAAATGCAATGAAAATCAAGAATACATGTCCGTTACTATAAAAATGTAACATTTAGGTAAGAAATTCTATTTTGATTATGGATAATTGTAGAATATTATGTATTTTTAAAATCATTAGTGAAGTCTTCACTGTTTTTTCTGCTTGAATCATCAGTGCTTTTAATCTACATACTCCACTGTTCATGCCAAAAGTACTCGCAGCACAGCTTTAATGGGTACTCTATCCCATCAAACAGGACAGGAATGCTCTCCTCTGAATTTTTTGGGATAGACACAGTTCATAACCAGCCTGTTTGTTCAGTTAAGCCACCTTTTCCTTTTCAAATTCACATGACTGGACTGTAAGAGAAATCTTTTCCAGAGGGTCCTTTCTTCCATTTGTCTGGGTCTTATATTAGGCTGAGTACAACCCCTGCTTTGCAGAGTTCATGGTTTGTCTTCAATACACATTCACCCAAAATCATAAAGGATTGCCTAGATAGTTCCAACTTTTCATTTATGGTGAGTATACTCCTGATCACTCTGCTAAATCAGGAAAAGGTTTTACCTAAAAAGTTATCCATACTACCAGCATGGATCCTACTGGTAATCTTGATGATTTTTGTAGAAAAATCTTACACAATTTCAGTCATAAAGAGTCAAAAGAGAACAAATGATTTAAATTTACTGAAATTATATAAGATCACTGTATGATTAAATAGGCTTAATGACTGTTCTTTAAAATTATAAATTTTGAGAGGCTTCTTGGTTCATTCTGAGGATGAAGTTATAATACCATGCAACCTCAAAAAAGCAACATTATTACTCTATAATGACTGACTATTGTTTTGATGATGCCTGCCAGATCCTATACATTAATATTTATTAAAACTAATACTAAAAAACATTAAAATTGTTATCATTTTTCTCTTCAATTTTTCATTAACAACTTTCATGATAGTAAACAATATCCCATGGTAATGCCTTCCCTCCCCCCACTTTCCCCTTTGAAAATGCATTATATCCCCTCCCATTCTCAAATAATCTCTTTTTTATTTTGATGTCACAATCTTTTCCTCCTATTATGATGATCTTGTGTAGGCAGTGTCAGGCACTGTGAGGTCATGGATATCCAGGCCATTTTGTGTCTGGGGTGGCGCACATTGTAAGGAGGCGTACCCTTCCTTTGGCTCTTACATTCTTCCTGCCACCTCTTCTGTAATCTACCCTGAGCCTGGTAAGCTGTGATAGAGAGAGATATTGCAGTGTTGAGCACTCCTGTCACTTCTTTTCAGCACCATGATGTCTTCTGAGTCATCCCAAGATCACTGCCATCTGAAAAGAGAAGATTCTCTACCTAAAGTGAGAGTAGCATTAATATAAGGGTATTTTAATGAATACTGTGACAAAGTAAAAACCAGATTATTTATATATAAGAAATATTTATCCCATTGCCTTATGGGAAGGACAGTGTTGCCATGTACTATAGTAGCAATTAATATTTAAAATATAGGATTTTTTGATTTGGAATAAGTGTTCTTAGAAAGTCAATATAATCTATGTGGAAGATTGTTCATTTTATGCCTATTTGAAGCATTAACTTTATTACCTACAGTACATCTTACAAATCTTATTTAAGAACTGATATTATAAATTAAGGAAGAGGCAGAAAAGACATAAAAATAAGCAAATTCCAAATTAATACCACATCATAGCAGGATCTATATAGTGCTTATGTAAAGACTCCTTTCTATAGACCTTGTACTTCTATTAGCATACTTAAGACATCAATTCAAGAATAGACAACTTTATTTTGTTGTAAATTATATAACTGCTCTAATGTGAATTTTCCTGATGATTAGGGATGATGAACATTTTCTTAAGTGTGTGTTTGCCATTTGTATCTCCTCCTCTGTGAACTGCCTGTTCAGCTCTTTGCACCATTTTGTGAGTGGGGTGTTTGACTTTTTATGGTTTAGACTTTTGAGTTCTTTGTAGATTCTAGAGATTAGGTCTCTATCAGTTGGATAACCTGCAAATATTTTCTCCCATTCTGTGGGTAATCTATTGGTTTTGCTTATTGTATGCTTGTCTGTAAAGAAACTCTTCAGCTTCATGCCATCCCATTGGTTGAATGAGTGTAAGACCATGAGCTACTGGAGTTTTTGTTCAGGCAGTCTTTTTCCATTCCTATATCATGGAAAGTACTTACTGTATATATTTTTTTCAGTAGTAGTTGAGTTTCTGGTCTTATAATGAGGTCTCTGATCCATGTGGACTGGAGTATAGTACATGGAAAAATTTGTGGATCAAGTTTCAATTTCCTGCATATGGCTATCTAGTTTATCCAGCACCATTTGTTGAAGATACTGTCTTTTCTCCAGCCTATATTGTTAGAAACTTTGTTAAATGTCAAGTAGCTATAATTGCTTGACCCAAAGTCTGGGTCCTAAAGTCTATTCCATTGGTCTATACTCCTGTTTTTATGCCAGTACTATGCTGCTTTTATTACTATGGCTTTGTAATATAGCTTTAGATCAGGTGTGGTGATGCTTCCAGAGGTATTTCTTTTGCTAAGAATATGTTTGGATATACGAGGCCTTCTGCCTTTCCATATGAAATTGGAGATCATTTTTTTTTCTATTTCTGTGAAGAACCCTGTTGGGATTTTAATTAGAATTGCATTAAATCTGTGTATTGCCTTTGGTAGGTTTACCATCTTCACAATGTTAATTCTGCCTATCCAAGAGCATGGAATGTCTTCCCACTTTCTCAAGCCCTCCTCAATTTCTATTTTGAGTGTTTTTATGTTTTCGTTGTATAGATATTTCACTTCCTTGGTTAATGTTATTCCAAGATATTTTATTTTATTTTATTTTTTATTGCTATTGAAAATGGAATCATGTCCCTTATTTCTTTCTCTGTATCTTTGTCATTTCACTAAAAGAATGGATAAGTAAGATGTGGTATATCTACACAATGGAATTCTATACAGCAGTAAGAAAAACATGACACAATGAAATTTGAGGAAAAATGGTTGAACCTAGAACAGATCATTCTCAGTGAACTTACCCAATCACAGCATGGCTGGAAGCTGGAAGAGAATCAGTCTCCAGACAGTCAGTGTGTCTAGTGCCAGAAGATGGTACATGGGCGACTGGGGGAAAATAACCAATATCTATCCAAGCATCTCATGGTATAACCTACTTGGCAGCAAATAACCTGTCGTGATGCTCACACAAGTGCAATAGTGGTGCACAGCCATGGTGGGAAACGAACTGCTCTTGATTTGGCTAACTGATCCTTTCAGTAGTACGGGTCCCATAGCTGGAGCTGGTAAACAAGTCAGAATCGTATCCAAACACAAGCCCACTTTCCATTAACATGCTACCACAAGCATGGGCTACAAGAGGGCCTATACCTCTTAAATTCTCTATAAAAAAGTAAGGGTTACTTTTATCATTTGTCTGGTGCTAACTTACTCTCCATTGGAGAATCTGCTTCTCTTTTTCAGATAGATGTTGATCCTAAGGAGGGAACCACCCCATCATACCCCAAAAGGGCCCTGGCTGAAACTAAGAACAATTGGTGAAACAAGCAAGTGTGCTGTTTTCTTGGTGAACTGCACAAAGGTGAAGGAGATCAACACAAAGAAAAATCAACTCCTACCAAATCAGATAGCCAGAGCCTCAGAGGCCCCCAACACCTCATCACTGAAGCAGACCAAAAATGAACCCAATATGGCTCAGGGGAATTTTGTGGAAGAGAGGGCAGAAAGAATGTCAGAACCACATGTTGGGTCATGATATGCAGAGACATTTAATCACCCAGAACTGTGGGCTAACTCCAGAATCCATTACCCATATACCTCTACAAGGAGAGGCTAGCGGGAGGGGGTAGGACATGGATGAGCCTAACAATGGTATTAAATTGACTGTATTTGCTGAGTTCAAAACTAGTTAATAAAGAAAGAATAAAAGTAAAAAAGCAGGAAGTGAACCAGAAAAAAAAAATAATATAACTGCTATATGGGAATGAGACTTTCCTAAATCAGAATGTTCATGCTGTCTCAGTGATTTAGTTAAAAGAGATATCCTGGGCTGGGGAGATGGCTCAGCAGTTAAAGGCCCTTCTTTTGAGAATATGAAGGCACAGATTTGACACCTAGTACCCACATAAAATCACAAAGTTATGCATGTATCTGAAGTTTGTTTGCAGTGGCAGAAAATCCTAGCATACCCTAATTCTCTCTCTCTGCTCATTAAGTAATACCTATATTCATTAATGGTCTATGGAAAAAAATATAAAATATTTAGAATTGTTTGGAAGTAAATACCTTGTTTAATTTAATTAGCAAAATAACAGCATAGTCTGTGTTTCACTTCTAATACCACCACAACTAATACTTTGATTCAAATAACCTAAGAATTCTTCTAGAATTGATGAAATATAATGATTAACTAAGGTTGCTACTTTTCTTTATGCCTGGACACTACAAAGAAAACTGTTGACCTTTAATTCATACTGTGGAGTTGTAAAAGGATTGGGAATTTTGTGAAAATATTGTAAGGCAAATGAAAACTCCAGTGATGTTTGGCATAAAATGTTCTATTACAAAGGCTGGTAATATAGTTGGGTGAAGCTCTGAGTTCTATACACAATACAAATGGTCATTTGGAATATAAGCTTTTGGGATTAGCAGTTCCACTAGGTATAATTATTGATGAATCATGCATGTTCACTGAGTTATTTCTTTACATTCCTTAGTAGTTTTACAGGTTATGGGTATACTAGAATTTGACTACTCAGTCACTGAATAATGCATGCTAATATGTATACACTATAATTTATACATATATCATATGCATATGGGCAAATTATTATTCACATGTGTACAGGCTGCTCAAATTTAATATTTTTTATCTGTAATATTAGCCCACAGTGTAATAACTGAGTCATAATGTAATTGTGTTTCTGTGGTTGAACGTTCAAATTATTGCCTAGAAATGCCCGTTTAGCTGCTTGTGAGAAATGGGTGATTCACTCAGTTTCTCATGTCTTCTCCATCATTGATTTTTGGCAATTGTGATTAGTGATTAGATGTATACCAGTATCTCAGGGTGACTTCCTCTTGAATTCCATAAATCTTAAGCAATGTTAAGCAGTTTTTTTCCCTCATTGAGTCTTTCTCTGTCTGTAGATTATTAAATATTATGTTTGGGGTAGGGAAATGGATTACCAGTTAACTGTGCTTCCTATACAAGCCTGAGGCTGAGGACTATGAATCTCAGATCCCTAACTTGTGTCGTGTTCTGTGCATGTTAAGCAGATCCAAGTGGGAGATGGTGTTGTGCACTTCTATGCATTTGCTAATTCCTGTCAATAATTTTGCTGGCCTCAAACTTTGGGTTTCTCTTCATATTTTTCAATTCTCTACATGCTTGGTTGGTGTATTTCATGTCCATCTTGTTTCATTCATGAGGGAATTGAAGTTTAGGACATGATGAGTGGTTGCATATTTGTCTAGCATTTGTGAGGACCTCAGTTTGATCACCCAGATCATGAACAAATAAAGACTAACAAGTCAAAGAGACAAATAGTATTGTTATGTTTTTCACAGATGGATTATTTCACCATTGTACATTTTCTTTATCACTGATAATTATATTCACTTCAAAGTCCAAAGTTGCTCATAATTCAGCCAATACTACTATGAGTTAATTAATATCTTTGTTATATGACTTGTTTTATTCATTTTGTATTCAGTGTGTACAGTCAAGCTGGTACCATTGTTAGCTTCCTCCCTGTCCTCCCCCCTCCACAGGGACCTTCCTCCTTGGGAATATGGGTCTTGCACTGTGGAGTTAACCATCAGTTATGCGTAAGAGGCAATGTCTCTGTGCATCATGACACAACATGTGGCTCTGTCCTTCTTACCAACTCCTCTTCCACAAATTTCCCTGAGCCATGTTGGGTTCATTTTGGGTCTGCTTCAGAGATGAGGTCTTCGGAGCCTCTGTGTCTATGGATGTCTGGTTTGATAGGAGTTGAGTGTTCTGTGTCTATCTCCTTCACCCTTGTGCTGGTACCAGGTTTACCAAGAAAGCAGCATGCTTACTCAGTTCCCCACTTATTATTAGTTTCAGTTGGGGCCCCTTTTGAGGTGTGATGGACTGATTCTCTCCTTACAATCTGTGCCCATCTGAAAAAGAGAAGCAAATTCTCCAACAGAGAGTAAAATTAATGCCAATAAAATGGGGTAACCTTTGTTTTTTTAGAGAGAATTTAACAGGTGCAAGCCCTCTTGTAGCTGGCGATTGGTTGGTGCTTGGTAATGAAGAGGGGGCTCATTTTGGATCTGGTTCTGACTTGACTCCCAGCTCCAGCTATGGGTTCTGTTCCACTGAGCAGATCAGTTAGCCAAATCAAGAGCAGTTTGTTTTCCACCATGGCTGTGTGCCACTATTGCACTTCTGTGAGCATCACATCAGGTTATTTGCTGCTGAGTAGTTTAGACCACGAGTTTTTAATGTTGATTCAATTTTAGTATATGTATGATATTTATATTTAAAATTAATTTATTTTAGATATTGTAGAATTGGTCTTAAATGGGGAATATTTATGCCAAAACAGAAATCAGAAGAAACTTTCAAGTATTCCATAGTTTGTGTCTCAAGGTTCTCTGCCAGTGTGCTCCCATTTCTGTAATTTTTAGAAATGTCACATGGTTCTGTATCTAAATGTCACCTTTAGTTTTTCAGCAGATAAAACCAAGCAAAAGTATATCTTTTCTACATTTGCAATAGTGTAAAATATGTTGATTTTTAAGACATTTATTGTAACAACAACTTCCGTCTGACTATCCCAAAATAATTATATCCATGGAGCATACATTTTTTTTTATAATGGTAGGTAAAGTATAGACAGAAGGACAAAATATCCATACCAGATAAAAATACATGCTCTATGTTGTTGTGTGAGATTAAGCACTACTAAATCATCCCAGTCCCTCCAGAGCCTACACACAGGAACTGACTATTGTCTACAGAAGATATTCTATCAGCAAGAAGCCACAGGCTATCACTAGAAATAACCTGGAATAGAGCATTTTTTAAAATCATTTCACAAATGGTTTACAATAAAAATAAACAAGCATCAATAACAAAAGTCAATTTTTAAAATATTTTCAGCCCAACAGCAGTATCAGGACCCAGACTTTCCTTATCATGGTTTTCTGAAATCCTAGCAATCAAGCCTACACATAGCATGCAGGAGTTATATTCTAGAAGCGGTACTATGAAAAACATTCCCTGCAATGAATGCATTCTCCTGTGGCCTAGAAGGTGTGGCACAAGACTATAAAGGAATAAATTTCTAGCAACATAAACACAGCCTGGTTGAATTAAAATGCTCTTATCCTCATTTGTATTCAAAATAGGTGTAATCCATAGAAGATCCTCCATGTGCACCATCAGAAGTGACTCCATTCATTGCTATCTATGAGATCCTTTCTATTACATTTGCATATTTAATCATAATAACTGTTGTCAAAAATTTGGGACAAAACGTTTCAGTTTTTTATACTCTGACAGAGCTGCAAATAGGATGTTGATTCAAATATTTTCTCTAGAACTTGCTGCTAGCCACTGAGCACATTACTTAATGTCTTTGACCCAAAGCTTACTCAGTTATAAATGAAGAATGAGGATGGGAACTCAAATAGCTGGCACTTAGTCACCATTTAATGAAGGCAAATTGAAGATCATCCTTGTTATTATTACTATTATAATATTTATGAGCATACTGGCTTTCTATCTTAGAGTAAAATTCATTTGGTTGCCTGGAAATGCTCAATTTCTGTTTCTATTGTAATCCCCGATCTTCCAAACTCTTTGGTGCCATTCATAAGTTTCACAAAATTTTGTATAAAGTTCATGATAATTTTATATTTGATATACTACCTTTACTTATTTTTACCACCAGTCTAGAATTCTTTTTTTTTCTATTACACATTCTTCTAAAAGCTGATATTTATCCTTTACATCTCATCACAAATGCCAATTTTATTGTGAAGGTTTTTTCTTAGTTTGTATTCAGTGAAAACAGTCAAGTTGGTACCATTGTTAGACTCCTCCATGTCCTAACCCCTCCCCTTATCCCATCCTTGTTGAGGTATATAGGTCATGCATTGTGGAATTAGCCCACAGTTATGGGTAGGAGGAAATGTCTCTGTGTATCATGACCCAATGTGTGGCTCTGACATTCTTTCTAGCCCCTCTTCCACAAAATTTCTCTGAGCCATGTTGTGCTCATTTTGGGTCTGCTTCAGTGGTGAGGTTTTGGGAGCCTCTGTGTCTCTGGATATCTGATTTGGTAGGAGTTGATTGTTCTCTGTGTCAATATCCTTCATCCTTCTGCTAGTGCCAGGCTCACCAAGAAAACTGCACTCTTGCTTGTTTTACCAATTATTTTTAGTTTCAGATGGGGCCCTTTTGAGGTATGATGGAGTGGTTCTCTCCTTAGGATCTGCATCTATCTGATAAAGAGAAGCTGATTCTCCAATGAAGGGTAAGGTTAGCACCAGATAAATGGGATAACCCTTTTCTTTACAGAGAATTTAACAGGTGTAGGCCCTCTTTTAGCCCACAATTGGTGGTAGCTTGACAATAGAGAATGGGCTCATTTTTGGATCTGGTTCTGACTTGTTTTGCAGCTCCTGATCCATATCTCCATTCCACTGAGCAGGTCAGTTAGCCAAATCAAGAGCAGTTGGTGTCCCACCATGGCTGTGCACCACTATTGCACTTTTGTGAACATCACAACAGCTTATTTGCTGTTAAGTAGGTTATACCATGAGTTGCTTGCACAGATATTGGTCATTTTCCCCCAGTTGCCCATGTAGCAACTTCTGGCACCACACACACTGACTGTACTTTCTTCCTTTATTGGTAGATATATGCAAAAATATAGTTCTTTTCAGTTTTCCATGAAAATTGTCATGTTGCTACTTCATATATTCCTTCTACAAGTTTATGTCAACTTTCTGTGAGTCCAGTATATATTAGTAGTAGTACATTGATCCAAAGAGATTACATTCTATATTTTATATCAAAATTTTGTTTTACTTCTATTTAATATGCTTTTAAGAATTATAAATTTTTCATCTGAGAAGCCATGGGTTTTTTTTTTTTTTATTTCTTTTTAAATCTCAGTGAGTGTGATAGGTTTGTTTAGGAGATTACTCTGCTCTGAGTTTTTTTGATAGATGGTATATATCCATGAATTTATCCATTGCCTCCACATTATCCAGTTTTGTGGAGTAGAGGTTTTTGAAATAAGTCCTGAAGATTCTCCCAATTTCACTTATGTCTGTTGTGATCTCTCCTTTTTTCATTTTGAATTTTGTTAATTTGAAGCATCTCTCTTTTTTTTTCTCTTTTTGCTTGATCAAATTAGCCAGGGGTTTGTCAATCTTGTTAATGTTTTCAAAGAACCAACTCTTTGCTTTGTCAATTGTCTTATTTTTTTTTTTTCTTAGTTTCCAATTCATTGATTTCTGCTCTGATTTTAATTATTTCTTTCCTTCTGGAGCTCTTTGGGTTGGATTTTTCTTGCTTTTCCAGTGCCTATAGGTGGATGGTTAGGTTATTGATTTGGGACCTCTCTGTCTTTTTTATGAAGGCATTGAGTGCTATGAATTTTGCCCTGAAGACTGCCTTTATTGTGTCCCATGAGCTTTGGTATGATGAGTTCTCATCATCATTCATTTATAGAAATTTTGCAATTTCATTTTTTATATCAAACAATATCCATTTATTGTTTAAAAGTGTTCTGTTCAGTTTCCAGATGCCATTGGGATCCTTGGTGGGCCCTTTGTTGTTAATTTCTAGCAATATAGCATTGTGATCTGATATCACACAGGGAATTATGTCAATCTTCCTAAATATGTGGAGGCAGGCTTTGTGACCCAGTATATAATCTATTTTAGAGAATGTTCCATGGGCTGCTGAGAAGAATGTACAGTCTGTGGATTTGGGATGGAATGTTCTGTAGATGTCTGTTAGGTCTAAGTGATCTATGGTTTTGTTGAGCTTTCTTACTTCCCTGTTGAGTTTCTGTTAGGATGATCTCTCTATTACTGATAATGGTGTATTGAAGTCCCCAACTATGATGGTATTGTTGCTTATTTCTGTTTTATTGTCAAGTAGGTTTTGTTTTATGAACTGTGGTGCCCCTGTGTTTGGTGCATACAGATTTATGATTGTAATATCCTCCTGGTGGATCATTCCCTCGATAAGTAGAAAGTGGCCTTCTTTGTCTTTTTATTTTTTGTTTGACATCTATTTTATCTAATATTAATATAGCTACACCTGCTTGTTTCTTATTCCCGTTTGCTTGGAATATTGTTTTCCACCCCTCACCCTTTATTTAAAGTTTGCAACAAATCCTATGAGTTATAGATGCCATAACACATATATCTAAAATATCCCTTGCTAGGTTTCCAACTTACCAAAATATCTTCCCTTCTTAAATATGGAGTAAACAAGATATTAAAAACTTTTAAAACAGCACTAAGAAAAAAATGACACAAAGAAATTTGAG
The DNA here is from genome assembly GCF_020740685.1 of Jaculus jaculus. Lineage (NCBI taxonomy): Eukaryota > Metazoa > Chordata > Mammalia > Rodentia > Dipodidae > Jaculus > Jaculus jaculus. Next base: position 53,956,618 of record NC_059104.1, read on the forward strand.
GAAAAATCGTTGAACCTGGAACAGATCATTCTCAGTGAATTTACCCAATCACACAAAAAAATAAATAAATAAAAAATCACAACATAGTCTCACTCATGTATAGCACCTAACCTGAATCTACCCAAGATACCTTACATACTCAGCAAGCATCTCATGGACTAGATACTAGGATGGATGGGGAGGTAGGGGAGGGCACTGAAGGGGTGGGAAACACTAATCTGGCAATGGTACCATAAAATTCTACTTCTTAAAAGGCAGACCAAATGGCTGAACCTTCACCAGGCCCTTACAAGAAACACCTAAACCACAAGACACTGGAGAGGGTAGGATCAAGTCTAACCTAAAGCTTGGATATCTTCCCTCCCCTCCTCCCTCCTCTCTAACTCTTGTATATTAGTTATCTTTTTCCTCATTTTCTTAGTGGGCAGTGACCTGTAACTCCTAGTACGAGCATGGGGCTATCATCCAAAATGAGCTTTTGATCAGAGAAACTTACAAGTTTTCCTAAAAGACAGGCAGATTTCTGTCAGAGTATTTGATGACCCACCAAAGGTCAGTGGTAGGACACTATTGCTGAAGACACCATATGCAGCTGACACGTAAAATGCAACTACATGGATGGAAGCCAAGAGAGTGTCAGTCCCCAGACAGTCAGCATGTCTAGTGCCAGAAGCTGCTACATGGGCGACTGGGGGAAATGACCAATATCTGTCCAAGCAACTCATAGTCAAACCTACTTAGCAGCAAATAACCTGTTGTGATGCCCACACAAGTGCAATAGTGGCACACAGCCATGGGGGGAAACTAGATGCTCTTGATTTGGCTAACTGATCCCTTCAGTGGTACTGGACCAATAGCTGGAGCTGGGAAACATGTCAGAACCATATCCAAACATAAGCCCACTCTCCAATATCAAGCTACCATCCATCATGGGGTACAGGAAGGTCTACACCTATTAAACTCTCTATAAAAAAAAAAAAGTAAGGGTTGTCTCATTTGTCCTGGTGCTAACTCCCTTAGAGAAAATGCTTCTCTTATTTAGATAGATGTGGATCCTAAGGAGAGAAAAACTCCATTGTACCTCCAAAGGGCCCTAGCTGAAACTAAGAAAAACTGGCGAAACAAGCAAGGGGGCTATTTTCCTGATGAACCCAACACCAGCACAAGGGGGAAGGAGACCAACACAGAAACATATCAACTCTTACCAAATCAGAGAGCCTGAGCCTCAGATGCCCCCAACACCTCATCAAGGAAGCAGATCAAAAATGAACACAACATGGCTCAGGGAAATTTTGCAGAAGAAGGGGCAGAAAGAATGTCAGAGCCACATGTTGAGTCATGATATGCAGACATTTATCATACCAATAACTGTGGGCCAACCCCACAATGCACGACCCATATACTTCTACATGGAGGGGCTAATGGGGAGGGGGTAGGCCACAGATGAGCCTAATCATGGTACCAAACTGCCTGCATTTGCTGAATACAAAACTAAAAAAATAAATAAAACACATATACAAGTTTGTGGGAAGTTTAGATACCATGGCCGAGAAGGTTTACTCTGATTTTGCAGTTTCGAGCTGAATCTGACACATATTTCAACTCACTTGGAATTAAGAATAAATTGTCTTTAGGATGGACTACGTATGCATGTAGCTCATGTGCACTGGCATCAATGTTATAATATCCAATGTTTTAATATACACGAATTCATATAAGATTCATTTCTTTAAGAGCCAAGATCTTGCTGTGACTTCTCTGTAATGAAACTAACTGCATAAAACAAGATCTTGGAAACAGATTTAACTTTCTATATTCTCTGATTGTCTCACTATGACACAAGAATACCTAATTTCTAAGTGTTTTTGTTGTTGTTTTCTACAACCATGATCGATATCTATAACAACAGGTTCAAAATTTCATATCCTACAGTGCTGAGATATTAACATTTTGGTCTTCTACACAATGTTTAATATAATTCTATTTTCATTGCATTTACATGTTTATAGGAGAGTAATAACAATGACTATAAAAGGACTGGGAAATATGATGCCATTTATGTACATTGTACTAAATATATTTCCATGAAGATTTCAAAATTTAAAAACTATGTATAGTCCCCAAGTGGGGAAAAACATTAAGCTAGGAAAATTTTCTCTAGCCTCTTACTGTGTTATGTTCTGGGTGGAAGCATTTTAGTCATTTTACACTAAATCCTGAACTAGCCAATATTTCAATTTCCAAATCCAGAATCCAGATGCTTCAGAAAACAGTTAGAAAACTGTCTGAAAATGACTAAACAACAAAATGTATTGTTTGTCATATTCTTGTCACATAAAAGTATCACAAATATACAGTTTTTGAGACAAAATTTTATCTAAAAATACAGGCTGGAGAGATTTCTTAGGAGTTATGGTGCTTGCCTGCAAAACCTAAGGATGCATGCTCAACTTTTCAAGTCCCATCTAAGCTAGACACACAGTGATGCAAGGTCACACATGTGCACAAGGGGTTACATGTGCCTGTAGTACTATTGCAGTGGCTGAATGCTCCAGCATGTCAATTAAGCAACCCTCCCCCCCCCAACATAAAAAATAAAAAGGCCAATCTTTTGGGCTTGCCTCAAAAGAATTAAAACTTCAGTGGAAAAACTTGAAATCTGTTCATGCTTCAGTTCCATAAACATGTCAATTCCACTTAAATTAATTTATAGATTCAAAACAATCTCAGTGAAAATTCAGTGGCTCCTTTGGATAAATTGACAATATGAGATTAAAATGCACTTGAAAGCATAAGAAGCCCAGAGCAATTGAAATATTTTTTACAGAAAAGAACATTTTGCCAATCCAGTTTCAATTCTATTTTAAAGATACAATAACTATGATACAGCATAAAAAATAGAAGGATTATTTTAAAGCTATGTAGCATAGCTAGAAAAAGACTCATAATATAGTCAACAGGTATTTTTTGACTAGATTTATATGTTTTGGGTAGGCTTATATTGGACACTGCTTTGTCTAGAAAATAAAGGATGTTGATATTAAAAAGAAAAAGAGGAAAAGCATGAGAAAATAATTGTCAGTATGAATATGAAACAGCTAGCTATATCTCTTGTACATTGCTTTTGAGTTTAGACATTTGTGCAAAAGTTAACAGTGGTAGCTGTTTTCTTTTTCCAAAGTGTAAAACACATTTTATATATAATCATAGAACCTAGTCTTAACATACTTACCTTTCAAAGCAACAAATAATTGGTCAAACCTTTACCTAAATATTTGTAATAAAGTTACCCCTATATGCCCAAAAGTCAGATATTGATGCAATCTCAATTTCCTGTTTTTAAATTTATTTTATTTTTATTTGAAAGACACAGAGAAAGAGAGAGAGGCAGATAGAGAGAGAGAGAAGGAATGGGCATACCAGGGCCTTCAGCATCTGCAAATAAACTCCAGATGCATGTGCCACTGTGTGCATCTGGCTTACGTGTGACCAGGGATTTTAAACCTGGGTTCTTCAGCTTTGTAAGCAAATACCTTAACAATGAAATCATCACTCTAGCCCTCAATTTTCTGTTTCTTACTGGAATTCTTGTCACTTAGCTAAGACTTCATTCCTTAGTACTACAAATTTTCTCTCCTTCCCTAGCTAAAGTATCTTCTCTGTCATGATAGCTATTTCCACTCATATTTTCTCACTGGGATTTTTTCCTTCATTTCCTCCTGTATTTTTATGGCATACACCACAAAATCATATCATAATATCCTTCTACCTCTTGCAGAGAACAGGGATGTTTCTCTTTTCAGTATTGTTTTAGTTGTTTGGCTTTAAAAATATATATATGTATATAGTGTGTATACAGCCATGATGGTGCCATCTTTATCCTTCCTCTCATCCCCTGCTGTGTATTGTGGGTGTTGCATTGTGGGGGTGGATATCACTCATGGGAAAGAGGCAATGTTTCTGTGCATAATGACCCAACTTTTGGCTCTAATAAGTTTTTTGACCCCTCTGCCTTGAACTTTCCTGAAGACGTTGGGTTCTTTTTAGGTCTATGTCAGTAATGGGAGGTCTTGGGAGTCTCTGTATCTTTGGATATCTGATTTGGTATGAGATGAGTGTTCTGTATGCCTGTCACCTTCACCTTTGTGATGATACCAGGTTCACTGAGTAAGCATCTCTTTCTCATTACCCCCCACTAACTCTAATGCTTCAGCTGGTGCCCTGGTGGGATGTGAGGAGCTGATTCTCTCCTCAGATTCTGAGTCCATCTGAAAATGAGAAGCAAATTGTCCAATGGAGAGTGAGTTCTGTGCAAGATACATGGATACCCATTATTAATTTAGAGAGAATTTAATAGGTGTAGGCCCTCTTGTAGCCCACTATTGGTGGGAGCTGGATATTGGAGAGTGGGCTTATGTTTGTATATGGTTCTGACTTGTTTCCCTATTCCAGATATGCATTCCATTCTACTGAATGAATCCAATAGTTGGTAACTCACCATGTTTGGCTTTTTTGATACAAATGTGGTACTCACTATTTACTCCAGTCTGGCCTTAAACTCCAGATCCTTGTGCTTATAAAGCCTGAGTGCTAGGATAATTGTGCATGCCCCTGGGTACTGATAGAATATCACATTTGGTAATTTTGTCTTAAGTCAATACTTGCTATCTCAATGACACATAATATATATTTGCTGACCAATATTGAATGATACTAGCAGTACAGAATAAAATTAAAAAATGTTTACTTGTCTTTTGCTAATTTTAGTTCTTGATTTCTTCTTTCATTAATAGACAGATTCCCATGTCTGTGTATACTGTTTCAAGGAAAGGTGGTATGAAGTTAGAAATAATATACAATCTAAAATTATTTCCCACTACTGTATAAAAAGCATGCATATTAAAAATATTATTCTAATAGTTACTGACAAAAAAAAATGTTATTATCCCTCTGGATGAATCTGCAAAAGAGATGAGAAAGCAATCACACAAAAAAGTTCTAGAAGAAAAGTTTTTTAAAAATACTATAGAAAACAATCCTGGGAGGAAAAAATGACAGAGATGTCTATGAAATACTCATACCAATGTAACCACTGAGAGTGACAATATGACCCCACAGAACATCTACTCACTGTAACAAAGATCCTGGTGTCCCAAGACTAGTGAAGGAAAACATTACTATACGACAATATGATAGGGAAAGTTTCTAGAAGCATCTAGGAATAGATTATCTAAGACATAGAACTTTTCTCTGAGCCCTTGGAAAGATATCAGTGCTCTCAGAAAGATGACTCAAGCTAATCTTCTTCATGTGGAAACCACTAAAACTGTTTTGGATTAACTGGATCAATATTCCCACCGATTTAATGGAATGACACATTCAGAGAGAAATTAATTAATAGGTAAGTAGAAAACTTTTAATTTTATGCATGCAATTTTGTGATATTCTTTAAATTAGAATGAAATTAAATTCATCCTTCTTTCATTGTGAATCCATAAATGCATATTTTAAACATTTTTTATTTTTATTTATTATTTTAGAAAGACAGACAGAGAGAGAAAGAGGGAGAGAGAGAGAGAGAGAGAGAGTGTGTGAGAATGAGAACATCAGGCCTCCAGCCACTGCAAACGAACTCCAGATGCATGTGCCACCTTGTGCATCTGGCTTAAGTGGGTACTAGGGAATTGAGCCTTGAGTAGGGATCGTTAGGCTTCATAGAAAAGCACTTAACTGCTAAGTCATCTCTCCAACCCAATCCCAATATTCTTGGGATATTTGAGACAGATTCAAAGTGGTAAAAAAGACTGAGCACAAGTGTCTCATGGTTATATTTCCTCTTCAATCATTCACTTGCAGGCAATTCTTCCCAAAATTTTAGGGATATAATTAAATAATTAAGTCAAATGTGTAAGTATGGAATAAATGGTAGGTTCCAAATAAAAAGTTTTAAGGACTTTATTGGAAAAAATAGTATGTTTATAAGCCTAGTTGAACAGATACTATCTAATTATCCTGTCTTACTAATAGATTATGGAATCCCTAGAAATTAATTGTTGCTATCAAGGGAATATATATATATATATATATGCTTTTGATATAAGTTCTTGGTCTTTCATTAACCATGAAGGTTTATTTTATTGGTGGAAGTATAGGTTACAGTGAGGACAAGTATAAGAAATAAGTTTTTATTCATGTATCTTTAATCAGGAAAATTCTTAGTTATAAATTTCCTGGTAAAATTTACTATATGTCCCAAGGAAATAATTTTCCAGGGGAGTTGCCACAAGATATACAAGACTCTAGGTCAAATCATAAAGAAAATTACATATATGGATGTGCATACTGGGTGTATATATATATATATATATATATATATATATATATATATATATATACACACACACACATAAGTAATATGGCAATAACAGTGAGTTGTAAGACAATATTTCACCTTTGTTGCCTGCATATCTTTTCACATGCAGATTTTGCTAGTCTTTCAACATTGTGCACAAGTCCTGCTGCTTGAACAATATGTTCTTCTTTAGAGCCAGCTCCACTTGGCAAGCAGTGTCTTAGGCCATCTGCAATTGATGCATAGCTAGTTTTGTTAATCACTCCCAATGGCATTTACTATGTTTTTTTTTTTTTAAGTTTTCAATTAATTGGTCCCAGGTCATTTCATCTTGCTGGGAGCTGTACTTACAGGTAGCTAATACAACTAAGAGAACTCACATAAGCTGCTGGATACCTGGCCAATGAGCACATTAACAGAATGACCATGCTCTATTAAAGAATGTTGTGCTGAGCTAATATGAAATTCCAAAGCATTGACTGTCCTGTATTGTCCACAGACTGAAAGAGGAAAACAAAAATGCTATTATATGCCAGGAACATTAGTACATCTTTACAACTTTGATCAAAGATAAACGTCTTTGGCAATAGTGTAACAATAATTGAATATGAATGTAGAAATTCAAAAAATTGTGACAGAAAAAATAATGTATTGGGTTGGTTCAGGCATTATTACACAGCAAAATTGTAGTTCTGTTTTGAAGATTTGTTTGTGCTTCTTTAGAATTTAGAATGTCCTTGAGACTCAGTTATGCTTATTTCCTTTAAGGACTTGAAGAAACAAATGCATCAAATGACCACATGATGAACATAAGAAAGTAACATGAGAATGCAGTACAAATAAAATAAATACTCCATCTTTTTAATTCTGTGAGGAAAAGTTCAATTATAAAAAATGATCATATCAAAACATATAATGATTAGCTTGCTGCTTTATATGTATATAGAACTTATATGATGGTAAACTGATTTTGAAAGTGCTATTTAATGATAAGAAAAGAAGTGACATGTCTGAGCTGTTATGACCAATGAGTAAAGGATTAGGAGTTAACAGTCCTTACCTTATGACCTGTGCCACATCCTTTTGCACACAAACTACATGAGCTCTACTGTTGTTATCTACCAAAAGTCTCTTGTCAAAAGTAATAGGAAAAGGGAAAGGGGGCAGGAATGAGGGAAAGTATGGTACCAACAGGTGTTTAAATGCTAATTATGTCCATAACTAATAAAAACAAATTTTAAAAAGTAATAAGTATGACTATATAATATTTATCCTTAGAAAAAAATTTAAATGATTTCCTCCTCCTTGCTCTCATAACATATTTATACTTAACTATTATATTAACAATGTGAATTCACTGTACATATTAATCATAAATGGTAATGTGTTTTATAAGGACATTTTCACACAAGAATACATTGTTAGTCAAGCACATTTTCTCCTTCTTGTCCTCCTGTCTTCCCTTTTCTTCTCCTCTGTGTCCTGTTTGTCTTCCTTATTTTCCTGGAGAGTTCTATTTCAGTGTTATGTAGGTACATATGACTTGACATATATATATATATACTAAATCAGGGGACCACAAATAATTTTTTAAAAAAATCTGATATTTGTCTTTCTAAGATTGTCTTGATGTGATTACCTCTAGTTACAACAACTTTATTAAGCATTATAACTTGGTTATGGCTGAAATATCCACTGTGTATATATTCTACATTTTATTAATTTATTCCTATATAAATAAAATACCTAGCTAGGTTGGTTCCACAACTTAACTATTGTGACTAGTTAACAGTAAACATTGATGTGCAAGTACCTCTGATGTGTTGACTTGAAATCCTTCTGCTGATCATATAGGAGAGATTTATCTTCACATGGTAGACCTAGTTTTAGGGTTTTTTGTTTGTTTGTTTGGTTGGTTGGTTGGTTTGATTTGGTTTGTTTTTTGAGGTAGGGTCTCACTGAAGCTCAGGCTGACCTGGAATTCACTATGTAGTCTCAAGGTGGCCTACAACTCATGGCGATCCTCTTACCTCTGCCTCCCAAGTGCTGGAATTAAAGGTATGTGCCATCACACCTGGCCTAGTTTTAGTTTTGGAAAAGCCTTCATACTGATTTTCAAACTAACTAAATTTGTTTAAATTTCCACTACATTTGTATGTGTGTTCCTTTTTTAAAAAAATTCCCTTGCCACTAAGGGAACTTGTGAAAAATACTAGTGTGATATTATACTGCTAATAACTAGAAGATCTGGAATTTAAGAAAAAGTCCATCTTTCTTCAAATCTAGAATGTTTTCTCTTTGCTTTATTTTAATGACTGTCACCCCTTTCTTGGTAATAATGTGACACATTACAATCTAGCATCAAATTATATATGACTTAAACAAGTATCTTCTTCCTGCATTATCTCACCCTAATACTATAAATACCATCTATATCTTCTGGGTATTCAAAAGAAGGGCTCCAATTCAACATACCACAGAGATACTGTTAAGAAGAAAATTATAGATGAGCAAACCTTAGACAAAACTTCATTCCTTAAGTAAAACTTGAGACATATTTCCAAGATTTATTGATATCCCTATGGATTGCTTCATTTGGATTTTGAAATATGCAACATTATATTTAGTATTAATAATGCCATAAAAAGCCTAATGTATTTATTTCTAATTTTTAGGACTATAAGTAATGTTAGTGATTTAGATAAAGCAATGACAAAACATTATTTCTAAAAAGAATAGTAACTTTGAGAATAATAGAAAACATGCCTTACTGTGATTAAGCACTCTTTCTCTTTCTTTCTCTCTCTACCTATTTTTCTCTGTCTTTGTCTTTCTTCCTCTTAAAAAGATAACTATTTTTTTTTTAATTTAAGCTGTTTCCTTTATGTAATTCATTACTAGTTGGAACCAGATTATCTTTAGACAGTCATGAGAGCCCTTATGATATCAGGACAATTAATATTCATTTATGAAAGGGTTGTGGGAAGTGACAAGGTTCAGGAGACCCTGAAACCCATGAGGCTCACAAGACACGCATGATTTTTAAAATCTGGGCTTTTCCATTGTCATCACTGCCTTTGAGTCCTTTATTCTTTAAGCAACATCAAAAATCCAGTACTGCATCAAGCAAAACATGGAAAGAACACTTCTTGGGTCTGTAGGTGTCTCTCTGTGTCAGATGGAAAGCCATACATATATAAAACTTTGCCAAAAAAAGTCATGTAACACTAATTGAAATATCAGTAGATAATGAATCAGTGAATGATTTTCCTATATTTTCTTGTAGGCTAAAATATTTCTTGTTCTATGATGAAAGGTACACTTTCTTGGAAAAAGTAAACCAAAAAAATACCCTTCTAGAAAAAAATTAATTATAAATCAATAAGCAAATTTAACAAAGTTCATGTAGTCATTCATCAATTATTGCTTGTGGGCCCAATCTGTCTCAGGCACAGCTGCTTAGGGTGTGGGATTGAAACATAGGACTTTCTTTCCTTTGAGGGGCTTACATTGTAAACTCTGACAATGCCATTCAGACAAATTAGGAGGTTGGAGAGATGGTTTAGCATTTATAGGTGCTTGCCAGCAAAGTCTACTGGCCTGGGTTCAGCTTCCTTTCATCCAATAAAAGCTAGATGTACAAAGGGACATATACATCTGTAGTTAACTTGCAGTGGCAAAAGGCTCTGGCATGTTCATTCTCTTCCTCTCTTTTCTCTCTCTATCTCTCTGTCTGTCTATCTTCCTCTCTCCTCTTGATCTCATAAACTCATAAAGACACTTTAAAAATAAATAAACTGAAATATATATTTTCTGCTAAGACATCACCACTTCTCTTACTTGCACCATCTTTCTCTATATGAATGCATTCTGTGACAAATTCTGCCCTAAAGTGGTAACTGCATTCACAAATCTGTTTGTGTATACGATGCATCATAAACCCTTTCTTTTCTCCTGGTGACCTTTCCAAAAGGGCTCCTATGTGCGGTACTGTGATAATTTATGCTTTCAACCCTCCATGTCAAAAGTAACTTTATTCTCTTGGGTGAAAAGGAAACCACACGAGGAGTAACTTGCCTTTAAATCTTCATCAAGGGGTACTCTTAAGCAACTGTAGATTTTTTAATGCCAGCCAATCCTGGTACTAATGCAGCATTTCACAGGGTTTCTTCACTAACTATCTTTGGTTCTTCTTATAAGAGCCCTATTATAGCCATAAATATTCCTCTGGAGAGCAAGATAGAATCCGAAAGGCTTATAATAGCTATCATAAATGAATAATAAAATGTAGAAAAGACAAGCCACCATGAAAATGGCAAATGAATATGATGACGTGTGTATGTTCATGAAGTAATTATTTGAGTGTTATATTTACAGAACTTCTGCAAGGCTTTTCTGTAGTGTCTGCAAAATTTAGCAAGGGCTGCATGAATTATAAAATTGGCAGCATGGAAAGAGGCATTTGCCCTTTGTTCCTGTATTTCACCTAGTTGTTTAATTGTTTTGTATTTATTTTCATTTATTTATCTTTTCCATTTTACACTGATTTGTCAGGGTACTCAATGAAGGCTTGATGTCTAGGGACTCAATGGATCTATTGTACCTAGACAAAATAACATAAATGATAGATCTGGGAATGTGGTGCATTTGATAGACTACTTGCTGTTGCAGTCAAATTCACATTGCCGGCAGAAAACACCTGACCAAGAGTAGCTTGTGGTTAAAAAAAAAAAAAAAAAAAAAAAAAAAAAAAAAAGTTCATTTTGGCTTATAGACTTAAGAGGAATCTCCAAGATGGCAGGGGAAAATGGTGGCATGAGCAGGGGTGGGCATCACCTCCTCACCAATATCAGGTGGACAACAGCAATAGGAGAGTGTGCCAAACACTGGGAAAGGGCAACTGGCTATAATACCCATAAGCCCTCCCCAGCAATACACTATTTCTCAAAGGTATTAAATCCTAAATCTCTATCATCTGGGAACCTAGCATTCAGAATACCTAAATTTATGGGGGACACTCGAATCAAGCCACCACATTCCACCCCTGGCCACCATAAACTCTAAAACATACATGATATAAAATGCAATGCATTCAGTCTAACTTTATCAGTTCTCATAGTTTTTATCAATTCTAATGATGTTCAAACATCTTCAAAGTTCAAGGTTTTTTAACCAAGTAATAATACAAAAAAATGGCACAGAATAAACACAATACAAAAGATGGTTTTGAGAATAGCAAAGAAATATTCAACCAATACAAGATTTAAACAGGGAAAACATCAAACTCTGTAGCTCCAAGTTCAACAATTCTAGTCAGTGACAATTCTCCAAGACAAATAATTCTAACCAGCAACAAGTCTCTGGAGTTCCAATTCTGCCCCTTCAGCTAGGCTACTCACAGTCTTGGAAAACTTCATCATGGCCAGCAGCTTTCCTTAGCAACCATCTCATGGTCTCGGTATCTCCACTGGGTCTCCACTGCAATCCATGGTCCATCCTCATGGCTCCATCTGGTCTCCATGCAGACATCCAGCAAACCTATTTCACACTGCCCATAGCTATTTCGAAAACACAATACTGTGTTACAAATTCAAAGACCTTCTCTTTCCTGCATTTCTTATGCACCATAAAACCAGGTGGGGTACCAATGTGTTAATCCAAGGGGGGATAAATCAGACTTTGAAGAACAGGACATTTCTTAAGTATTCAGGCCCCTTCAAAAGACTGTATTTTTTTCTGTTGTCCCAACACAGGCCAGCTGCCCAAATCTCAATGGTTGTAATCACTCATATAATTACAGCTGAAAGGGCAAAAGTTTCAGCCCAAAGATTTCTTTCTGTGTCATATCCCTCTACTCACACCAGTCCATTTCTATGCAAAGCAACTTTGCACAAGCTAACAGAACATGAACACAAGCACAAGCCTCTCCAATAAAATCCTGCTTTCTAGGCAAAGCTCTTTCTCATCTTTACAAGCCAAACCTCACAGTCCATAGGTCTTACTGCGTTCAGGTCTTTCAACTCTGACCAGAATAGTCCATCAAGCTGTACTTGCAGCACCACAAGGCATCTCTTAGGCCATGGTTTCAAATCCTTTCACATTCCTCTTGAAAAACAGCTCCAAAAGGCCACTGCTACACAGTCAGGTGTCTGGCAGAACTCCTACTCCTCTGGTACCAACTTTAATGTTGTAGTCAGGTTCACATCACTGGCTAAAAACACTCAACCTGAGAGTAGCTTATGGGAAAAAAAAAATGTTTATTTTGGCTTACAGACATTAGGGGAAGCTTCATGATGACAGGGAAAATTATTGTATGAGCAGAGGGTGGACATCACATTCAGGCCAACATCACGTGGACAACAGTAACAAGAGATTGTGCCAAACAATTGTGACAGGCAACTGGCTACAACACCCATAAACCCATTCCCAATAATACACTGCCTCCAGAAGGCATTAGTTCCCAAACTTCCATCAGCTGGGAACCCAGCATTCAGAACACTTAAGTTTATGGGAGACACCTGAATCAAACCACCACAATACCTATAAGCCCACCCCCAAACTTACACTGCCTTAAGGAGGAGTTAATTCCTAAATTTCCATCAGCTGGGAACTAGCATGCAGAATAACTAAGTTTATGAGGAACACCTGAATCAAACCACCACACTTGCTTAACATTCACAAAGCTTGGAGTTCAATTTCCTTTACCACATAAGATTATATTTAGTGTGTTAACTCAGGTCTATAATCCAGTTACTAGGGAGGTATAGGCGGAAGTGGCAGAGATTTAATTTCATCCTCTACATAGTGATTTCCAGGCAAGCCTAGATTGCATGAGACCCTATGTAAAAGAAAATGATACAAGATCTTGAAAGGAATCAGTGAAAAAAAGTATCAAACAAGAAGAAGAAGAGGAGGAGGAGGAGGAGGGGGAGGAGGGGGAGGAGGAGGAAGAAGAAGAAAAAATGTATTTAAAATGCTATGGTGAATATAGTCAAAGGTATCTATAAATTCCATTAACCTAAGTTATCATATACTGAGGGCTTAGAACCTTTTTCAGTTATATAACTTTGCATATAAGGTTCCTTTTGCAAATGAGTAACTTAGAAACCTGCATGGAAGGGGATGATCCAGAATCATCTATTTTTGCTCTATAATTGAATGCACACACACAAACACACACACACACACACACACACACACACACACACACACACACACACTGTATCGGAAATCACTTTAGAAATGTGTTCTCTGAGGTATTTCTTAAAGTAAATATTGCTATTAGTCTTGGCTTACCAAAGCCTCAATATAATTACCAATGCTCTTTTATCTAAAACTTAAAAAAAAATCTTAATCTAATACATTCTGCTACAAAAGAATAATTTTCCCAATGTACAAATTTCTCCAAGTAAGTTCATTCTTCACACATCTCTCCTGCATTTTCAGCATTGCCTATCTTTTTAGCCTGATATATATTCTACAGTAGACAAAAATCTGATACTCTCTAATGTGAACATAAATTCACATGTACCTACTCTCTACTCCAGATCTGCTGTTCCTGGGCAGCAGTAGATGCACAACCCTAATTCTCCCTTGTTCATGGATCCTTGGTTTACTATATCTTTTGATAGCAATTTTTATAAAGATGGTTTTCATGTCAGTGTCAAAGACTAGGGATATACTAGAAAGAGACAAAGAGACCACATAGACAAGCTTCCTTGTAATATTTTCATATTCTTATCACCACCAGAGAAAGATTTCAGAAATAAGTAAAGGATTGATTTGGAAAAAGCTTGATTACATATCAAAAGTATATATCAACGAGTGAATATGAGCATTCAGAGTCTCAAACTGCAGTGCTCATAACATGGAAATGAGTGTAACAGCAAAAAGGTCAGTGAGTGATTATCTTTCTTAGCCATGTTGATCTGAACCATTTTTGGTGGTGTGGTCTCATGACACTATACTATTATATAACCTGCCTTTACATCACCCTTTAGATACCACACAGATGCTTCTTTCTCTATGCCATATGCTTCTACAATGTAAGACTCATTATACTTTATCCTTGACTCCCTCACACTACATGCTAGTATATACATCTGCCTATCATCTACCTGTCTTTCTGTCTGTCTGTCTATCTATCTATCTATCTATCTATCTATCTATCTATCTATCTATCTATCTATCTATAATTTATTTATTGTCTCCCTTTCAAAAGTTTGTGGCTCATTTTCATATTTGGTTCCCTTGCACATGATTTATCAGACAAAGTAGTCTTATCTCCTTTTTTTTTTCCTGTTTAAATAATAATAAAAAGACCTAGAGAACATTGGTGTTTTTTCAGGTCAGGAAAAATTAGTATAAGTTGGATTCACTCTTTTGATTAAAAATTATGATTTTTGAAGTTTGTTTATAATGAATACACACATTTAAGTGCCTAAATTTAAAAATTCAGCCACAAAGTTCCCTGTGCAGTTTATGCAGGCTGGTGTACCTGATATCCATAAGGGTAGGGAATTCTGGGCTTCTTAGTGAGGCAAATACTCAACCTCTTAAAAACTGCCTTCTTGTTTTCAAAATTAGAAGTTTGCTTCTCATGCTACTACAAAAAAAAAAAAAACTTTTGAAAGAAACAAAGTCAAAGAAAATGTCAAATAAATATGCACAATATGTACAAATGTTTTTATATGCTGTTGCATGTCTTGAAATTCTGTCCTTTGATGAAGATGTTTTGGTACACCAGTCTAGATATTTGTCATGCAATACTCATAAGCTCATCCTGATGACTATATTTTTTCTTTTTAAAAATATTTTACTTTTATTGATTTATTTGAGAGGGATACAGAGAGAGAGAGAGAGAGAGAGAGAGAGAATGTGTGTGCCAAGGCCTCCAGCCACTGCATATACCATCTTGTGCATTTTACTTACATGGATCTGGGGGAATTGAACCTGGGTCCTTTGGTTTTGCAGTTAAGCCCCTTAACTGCTAGGCCATCTCTCCATCCCTGTTCTTTCTTTTCTTTAGTTTATTTACTTATTTATTTAAGAGAGAGAGAAAGAGAAAGGAGGCAGGTCAAGAGAGAGAATGGGCATGCCAGGGCCTTTGACTACTGCAAACAAGCTCCAGATATATATGCAATATTGTGCATCTGGCATTACATGGGTAATGGGGAATCAACCCTGGGTCCTTAGCCTTTGGAGGTAAGTGCCTTATCTTTTGAGCCATCTATCCAGCCCCTTATGTTATTTCTTGCTCTCCTCTGCCTATTTTTTTCTTCAAGTTGATTTTGATCTGTTAATGAGAGACTTAAAGTTAGCTTATGTGTATGTTAAAGTATACACTACTGAAATGGGTAAAACAGAATGCATTTAACAGTTTTAATTTTTTTCCTTAATTTATATGTATACATTTGAAATCCTTCAGATAGAACAGATCCAGGTTAATACATTATTATTTTAACAATCCATTTCTATTCCTTCATGGTCATATAACATGAAAACAGATAAGATAATCGCATTTCGTATATTTTTACTTATTTTTATTTGATGTGTATATGTGTGTATGGAGGTCAAAGGATTAGTATGTTTGTGTTGTTCCTTGCCTTCCTCCTCTTTGAATCAATGAGTCTTGTTTTTCACTGAAATTGTCCACCTTCTTCGTCACTGAGCTTACAGAGCCTACTGTGAGTTGCTTTCCACAGCATGCTCTTATTAATAGTGTTGAACTGTTCATAACACTCTACAAAGGAGAGCTTAATGTTTTGTTATTTCCATTGAATTATCCATTCTTCCCAACCAGGACATAGTCAAATCATTTGGAGTCATATGAATGACAACTTACAGTTCTTCCAACACGCATGTATATTGTCTGATACTGAGATCAGCACTAACAAGGCTTTGATGACATATCAGATAGAAACAGTTGCACTAGATTGCAACACAATATGATTCTGTTTAATTAGAAGTTAAAAATGCTATATCTTCTTTTAGCTAAATTTCACAAATATAACAAGAAATTTCCCCCATTTTCCTTTCTTAGTAATTTGTGTGTAGACTATAACATATCCATTGCATTACAATTACCTGAATGGTAAACGTCACTTGTCCACAATAGATTGTGAATGTCCTGAGATATGGGAAATTCGTCAGATTTATCTTTTATTCTTTAACTGCTAGCATGTATTCTGGGATTATTGTTAGCATATAAAATCAGTCCCTAAAAGAAAAAAAAAAAAAACTCTTAGTTTTCCTGTAGGTAAATGTGACTGATATTTACTTCATTAAAATGCAAATGTCTTAGAAAATGATCAAATTGAACATAACAATTAAAGCTGTATAAAATTCCGCCTTCTCCTTCTCCAGAATGTCTCCTAGTTAATCAAACTAAAGAAGAGTGTCTGTTTTGATCCTTGCACTTTTTCAAATATTAGTTGCCATGACAATATGAATCATGATGCTATGGCGGAAGCTAAGTGTAGATGACAATTCGGTTTAATTTACTGAGACCATTGCCTGTGTCTCTCCGTTCCCTTTTGCATAGACAGAATTGACTATGGTACATTTAAGCAAAGATTAGTTGATGCCTGGGGGTGAATATGCTCAGATATTAGGCTTGTAGTAATAATACACTTGACAGTACTTGGCATGTCATGGATTTCAAAGTGTTACCATTTTTCTCATTGCTCCTGCAAGAACTGATTTTAGAGAATACCGTTTTGTAGAGGAAGTCTGTTGTATATTACCATTCATCACACATCCCAGTGTTGTGCCTGCTGTTGTCTTGTCCCTCAGTCAGGTCCTCCTCATTCTGCAAAATGACTTGTTTCCTCATTATTGCTATTGCAATGAGCAAAATCTACTGTGAAGTATGTTAACACTATATTAACATAGTTTTCAACATTAATTTACACTCTGATTTGAACTGTAATAGAATACTAATATAAATGAACAACCTTTTGATGCCAGAATTTCAGACATCAGTAAGAATGTAATCAAGGTGCATTGGAGAGACTAAAGCCTTCATAGTAGTATTGAAGTTACAGTATATATACAAGGAATCTTAAAGAGATCTGAGTAATCTCACTGAATTAGACTGCATATTAACATTTTAATATTGATGTGGTGTGTTTTGCAAGGATTTAACAAAGTGCCTGAGTTTTGTATTTTAATTTTTATAAAGTAGCTTATTAAGTTCATTAGCTGGATGTAGAAAAAATCAAACTCAGACAGCCATTACTTGGAGCATGATATGTTATTTTATGGTCAGAGTATATGCAGGACTAAATACATGAACCACATTTTCAACAACCCATTGTCATGATAACACTTAAAGTTTTGCAAGAATAAACTCACTAAAAGACAGGCATTTGCCCTTTCCACGTGTAGTGGTGCCCCATTGACTACTTGATGCCAATAGGCCCTATTGTAATAAACTGAACATGCTGTCAGTGGAATTTCATTGTTAAACAAGATTTCACCACATAAACATTTAGAGCGTATACCACAGTGGATGCATAGAATGTGTATGCACACAAATCAATTGCTATCTGTCTGTTCGACTGACACATATGTATCTATTATACATGTATGTACCTATCTGAATCTGAATCATTTCAAATTCAATTTTATAACTTTGATGTTTATACATATCAATAAGCCATATTGTGAAGTACACATTTAAAAATATTTCATTTCTGCAGTTTAATAATGGAATTATTTAGTTTGGATATGATAACATATGGAATAATTTAGCAGTAAAGGGACCAAACATTCTAAGAATATTTTTCTCTAACTAGAGACATTTAGCAAATATGTTCACTTTTCTTTCTGAAGATGTTAAAATTAGGTGTCTTATTATTTCATGGCATATATCACACTTTCAAAATGTGGATGAAAACAATGCTTTCTAATGCTAAGAAAATTTTTCCTTCCATATTGCTGTAACAATTTTGATGTCCTCATTAGATCAATATATATTTTCTATGAATTTGTGATGGAGAACTTTTGCAGCACAATAAATACAGGACGATTTGCTCTCTAATGTAAAAGTGATAGTCATGGGGATTTATGAATTATCATCAAGCAGCTAGGTAAAATATTCCTCATTTAATAAAATTTAAGAAAACAGCAACTTCTACTACTATATGCCAACTAAATTTCATATTTATTTAAAATATAGGGATAGTTCATTAATCCTGATATCAGCAATATGGACTTTGTAGCTATTTACATCTGTTATATGCAACTGTTAGAATTTGTTTAGAGGATAGGAGTGGTGGCCCATGCCTTTAAACCCAGCACTTGAGAGGCAGAGATAGGAGGATTACCATGAATTCGAGGCCACCCAAGACTACAGAGTGAATTCCAGGTCATCTTGGGCTAGAGTAAAACCATACCTTGAACACCCCCCAAAAATAATTTGTCTAGAGTTTTTATTACTTGTTTATTTATTTTCATTTGAGAGAGAGAGGGAGTATGGGTGCTCCAGGGCCTCTTGCCATTGCAAACAAATTCGAGATGCATGTGACATCTTGTGAATCTGGCTTTGCATGTGTACTGGAGACTCAAACAGGGGCCGTTAGGCTTAGTGAGCAAGCTCCATTAACCACTGAGAAATCTCTCCAGCCCTGGAGGTTTTTTCTTGTTAAAATCTTGACATATGCACAACCCATTTACATCAACAAGGATGGTCCAATGGGAGGGGGTAGATCATAGATGAGCCTAAACAATGGTACCAAACTGCCTGTATTTGCTGAAAAGAAAACTAATAAATTAAATTTAAAAAAATCTTTACATAAACATAGTTTAAACTTTATTATGCAAACTTTTTCCATTGGTGATGAGAAAAAATCTGTGTGGCATAAAATTGACTATAAAAAGAGAATAAATAGTAAAACAATACAAATCAGGGCCAATGCATTAGAGGTATTCAATGATTTATTGTATAAATAAATACAGTTTTTACATAACTGGCAATTGTGATGGCACAGGAAACCTGGGGAGATGGTACACTTGCTAGAGGGCCCTGAAGATCTTAAGATGACACAGTTCAATTCACCAGAACCCACATAAACAGCTGGTCTTGGTATTTCACATCTATAATTTCAGTTCCACCAAAGGATGGAGAGAGAGAATCTTTAGGTTTTGCTATCCCCCCCCCACACACACACCAAAATGGAGAACTTAAAGCCCTAGATTAAATGACAGACATATCTCAAGGAAATAGGTGCATGAAGAAAATTAGGAGAACACTGGGCAATTATCTTCTGGCCTCCGCACATGCACACACATTGTGCATCTGCAAACACAAGGACATACACCACACACAAATGCATAATGTACTACACCACATATGCTCTAGCCCACCCCTTAGTATCCATGTTTTTCAAAATTGCATGAAAATTTTTGTTGTTGGATTTTTGAGGTGGAGTATTGCTTCAGCCCAAGCTGACCTGGAATTCATGACATAGTCTCAACTTGGACTTGAACTCACAGCAATCCTCCTACCTTTGCCTCCTGGGTGCTGGATGAAAGGCCTGTACCACCACACCCAGTTTGAAACTTTTTTTAAAAAATATTTATTTTTATTTATATATTTATTTGAGAGCGACAGACAGAGAGAAAGAGGGAGAAAGAGAGAGAGAGAGAATGGGCACGCCAGGGCCACCAGCCACTGCAAACAAACTCCAGACGTGTGCGCCCCCTTGTGTATCTGGCTAACGTGGGTCCTAGGGAATCGGGCCTCGAACCAGGGTCCTTAGGCTTCACAGACAAGTGCTTAACTGCTAAGCCATCTCTCCAGCCCTACAGATTGAAACTTTTATTTTATTCAAAATAAATAGGCCCATTTAAAACAAGAAAAAAATGAAATATTAAAAAATAACCAAGTTTCAAAAACCAAGTTTCATTAGTTACTGCTGGGTGACCTTAAGCAGCTAACTTTAATTCAGTGAGCTGCCAGGGGTTTAGGGATTCTAATTGATAGTAATTGATCACTTATTTTTCTGTAACCAGAAATATTCTAGATTTGGCAATAGCTCCATAGATCTGTAAACGCTCCTAAACCATTTAATTTTATGCTGAATTGTTGAATTTTATGTTATGTAAATTATATACCAATAATATAAATATATACAAAATAACTACAAGCACCACCCACTTTTATATAAAAAATTTCATTCTAAAATTTTACATTTTATTTTATTATTTCAGCTAAGGATTTCTATATTAGCCCAAGGTTAAATTGCTAGATTGACTTCAAAATTATAATAAAAGAAAATAAAAGATATTAAAAGATACAGGTATAATAATTTTCCTTAAATGGGGTTTACTTGTATGTTTTGCTTCATAAAACTAATTTGTATAATATTCTATCTGTCTAGTAAGAAATTTTAAAATCACATTCCATAATAATATTCAAACATAACCCAATTTTCAGATGATCATCAGCATATTCTCTTCTTTTCTATCTAGAGACATTTATCTGAATCTGAAACAACAATGACCATCAGGGCTGCTTGAGAAGTTGTTACAGGTAGGAAATAAACATTTGCTTTTGAACATTATTAACCAGAATGCAACAATTTCTCTTATTTTAAAATTTATGATATTGAACATAATGCTTTATGAAAAAATTAGTTAAAATTAATTCATTTTTTCTTAAATGTAGCTCTGAGTAAATTTAAAATTATATGTGACACATTGTACTTTTATTGATTGGTGCTGATTAAGAGATCATCCCAAATCAGATATCCATAGACACAGAGGCCCCCAACACCTCATCAATGAAGCAGACCAAAAATGAACCCAACATTGCTCAGGGAAATTTTGAGAAAGAAGGGCAGAAAGAATTTCAGAGCCACATGTTGGGTCATGATACGCAGAGACATTTCTCCTACCATAACTGTGGGCTAACTCCACAATGCATGACCCATATACACTTCAATAAGGAGGAGCCAGGGGGAGGGGTTTGGACACGGAGGAGGCTAACAATGGCACCAACTTGGCTGTATTCTCTGAGTAAAAAATGAATTAATAAAAAAATTTACTAAAAAAGAAAATAAGATAAAAGCCTGGCATAATATAGCATAAGCTCAGGTAATATTTTGGATAATTCATTCAAAATTTCTAAAAATATCCTATTAAAAAAGAAAGTTTTCATCTTATAAAAAAGAAAAGAGATCATTTTATTACAAAGACAGCTTGGGATATCTGAAATTATTAGTAATTAAATAAATATTATTTTTTGTTTTATTTATTTATTTGAGATAGAGAAAGGAAGAGAGAGAGAAAGAGAGAGAAGGAGTGAGAGAGGGAAAGAATGGGTGTGCCAGGGTCTCCAGCTACTGCAAACGAACTCCAAATATATGCAACACCTTGGGCATCTGACTTACATGGGTCCTGGAGAATTAAACCTGGGTCTTTTGGCATTGCAGGCAAATGTCTTAACTGCTAAGTCAATCCAGCCCTAAATAAACATTTTAAAAACATAGTACACAGGGCTCACAGCTAGGTAAGCACAATGGTGCTACATTCTGTAATACCAATTGTTGTATTCAGGTTTGCATTGCTGAAATCAACTGACCAAGAGTAGCTTTGGGGAAAAAAAAAAAAAAAAAAGGTTTATTTTGGCTGATAGACTTGAGGCGAAGTTCCATGATGGCAGGGAAAATGATAGTGTGAGCAGAGGGTAGACATCACCCCCTGGCCAACATAAGGTGGACAATAGCAACAGGAGATAGTGCCAAACACTGGCAAGGGGGAACTGGCTATAATACCCATAAGCCCGCCCCCAATAATACACTCCTTCCAGGAAGCATTAATTCCCAAATCTCCATTAGCTGGGAACCTAGTATTCAGAACACCTAAGTTTATGGGGGGCACCTGAATGAAACCACCATACCAACCTACTGGGCAAAATATTCCCACCAGTAACTAACCATTTTTAGATTGGATTTGAGACTACATCTATGACAAGGAAGGCCTGGTAGAATAAATATATTCAATAGTCTATGGCTGAGCAGGCCATAGCACCTGGGAGGAATTAATACCTATGTTTGACTGAATGGACCTGTAGTCAAATTGGTTTTTAAGTTTGTTTATACCCATTGACTAATGACTGCTATCAGCATTGATGAGTGAGATTTTCTCTCTCTCTCTCTCTCTCTCTCTCTCTCTCTCTCTCTCCTGAAACTAGTAATGGTTATAACAAAGTCACAAAAATGGTGAAAGTGCTGAAAATAAGTAACCTACCCTAAACAGGATATTTATATCAACCCTTAAAAGGCCCAGGAAACATTGCACAACAGCAGGTACATAGATTGTAAGTGCTGGCGGAGGAGAGATGTGAGGCGAGTTTGCGTCTTCTGGACATGACATGCTGGTTGCAATCAAAAACAGACACAGGGGCTGTGGCTGCTGCACAAGGCACATGCGCGTGCGCGCACACACACACACACACACACACACACGTGTAAATGTAGGAGGTATACTAACTGGGAGGAAGAATCATCAGGAGTGGGTGGATAAGAAAGGGTAATTACTTGGAAATATGATCACGATGCATGGCATACATGTATTTATTTTCCAAATAAAAAATAATGTGTATGTGAAAAAACTGATCATTGAGATCATTTTTCCATGAACATGTTCATCAATAAGATAAAGGATATTTAATTAATAAGATTTTGTTACTGATAAGCATACATATTATTTTTTATTAACTCATCTCTTCCAATTCATATCTAGCATATAAACACTGAATGAATAATATCTACCCCTTTGACTTTTGTAATTTAAGACTCATATTGGATGATCTGCAATATTTTTGATAAACGTCTAATTCACTGAGTAACAGAATTATCACTATTTTTAAGAAGTGTTTTAGGTTGTTTCCCTTGCTACATTGCATTTATCCCCTTGGCCATCACTTCAGGAATCTGATTTGTGAGCTCATTTGGTTTGGCTATTACAGGACACTCGTGGGAGGCCAGAAGAAGGAGCTGGATACTTTGACATGTATTTCTTTTTTCTCTCAGAGTTAACCTTGGTTTGACTTTGGCTGTGTTCTTTGCGTGAAACCATTGATTTTGCTAAACAACCCTTGCTTTCTACCTATGGTTCTCCCTGTGGGCTCTGGCACAGACGGCAGCAATGCCTACCAGCTTTTCTGCTATTTCATCATTCCCTGCTCCCTTAACCTCGTCTGCACTGCTGTGAATTGTCTCTGCATTAAGTTCTCTCCACTTACCTGTTTGAATACACCATCCGTTTCTCATCCAAACCTTGATTGACAGAATGTTTCCCATGTCTTCTATGTCAACTATTTCTACTTAATATGTTGAGGGAGTACTCTGAGGGGTTTAATCTAAAGTGTAAGAGCTTGAAATTTGCACTTAAGAAATCTTAAAGTATATTTCATAAGTTCTCTAGGTCCCTAATATAGTTTTGTAATTACCTTTCATTATCTTCATGTGAAAAAAAGTCTGTCTTATTTTGTCAAACTTTATTTTCCTACTAACAGAATGTCTGGACAAGTTGGTGAATTTTCATCCTGTGGGGTGTTTGTGTGTGTGTGTGTTCTAGAACACCATGATCTTATAGATATGTGTTCATCAATAATTTTTTGTCATGTATCTAATCAAATACTTTTATTTTAATGTGGTATCTAAAATATTTTTCCAGAGTTTAATGTTTATCCTGTAATGAAACCTATTTTAATGAGTAGTAATGTAGGCATCTTGAAGTAGTGTTTTCACATTCTCCAGTCATATATGCCCAACAATATCAGAACACCATGGAAACCTAATATTATTATCGTCTATATTAAAATTTGATGGTACTTCAAACCTAATTAGTTGTACATCATTTTAAAATTTTTATTATATTTCTATTACTTCTTACCAGAATTGTATTTCAATGTAATGTGTTTTAAAGCATTTTTTAATTAATTTGTACTCAGTGAATGCAGTCAAGTTGGTACCATTGTTAGCCTCTTCCCTGTCCTCACCACTCCACAGTGACCCTCCTTGTTGGGGTATATGAGTCGTTCATTGCAGGGTTAACCATCAGTAATGGGTAGTAGGAAATGTCTCTGTGTATTTTGATAGCCACTCATACTTCACAAAATTGTACAATGTAAATTAATATTGATTTTTTTTTCTGCAGCATACACTTCCTTGCTAACTAACTTTTCTCTTGACTTACATTTCAAATTGATTATCAATCAAAAATACAATAAAAATTTTTACAGATAATCATTAAGCATATAATGTAAAAGTTTTAATTATGCTCCCAATCTTTAAAGAATGAATGTGGTTTGTCTCATTTTTGTACATGTACAGATGACTACTACTGTTGCTAGAAGAATGTTTAATTGTATGCCATTTTCTATAATGTTTGATTTTTATAGATTTAAATTACTGGTTAACACATGTTATTAATGAGAATAAAATATTGTTATTATATTTTCCCATATTGCTTAACTCCTAAATATTAGAGCCTCAATCTAAGCAACAGGCTGGAAAGGGAATGTAGAGGCTTTTGTCATAATGATAGTCTGAAGAAGAGACTAAATCAGGAAAGCAGCAGGTTAATTACTTCCACAGAATGTAAAATGAGTAGAAGGGCAAATGGATAAGACAATCTGAGGATATTCACATTCTTGAGGAGAACCAAGAACAAGGCTGGAAGTTGTCTGGACTCCATTATCTGAAAACCAAGGGCTAGTGAGGGAACTAGGAAACTAGTGCTTGGTACTGAGAGTGGAAAATTGTCCACAATCTTCCTTTTCTTCTCCCATAAAGAGTCCGTGGCAGAGGGGAAGACCCAGGCATGATGTTTCAGATAAAGAGACTGAAGAATGAAAGCATATGGACTAGGAAAGCACAGAGATAAAGAACAGGACAAAAAGGGAGGGGAGTCTTTTACTTCAATTCTTTCAGAGACTGCAAAGTACTAAATTCAAAATATAAGCAAAGACTTTTAAGTAGGACATGAATCTCACTACTCTGTATGCAGACTGTTCTAACATGAAAAATATTGGTAATGAGGGCTGGAGAAATGGCTTAGCCATACACGTGTGTGTGTGTGTGTGTGTGTGTGTGTGTGTGTGTGTGTGTGTGTATGAATTACTGCTTGTAAGTTAATTTTATGACTTAAGAGATTACTCAATGGTTATAGAAACTTCTTTGTTAAGCCTGATGGCCTGGGTTTGACTCCCCAGTACCCACTAGCTAGATGCACAAAGTGGCACATGAGTCTGCAGTTTATCTGCAGTGGAAAGATGCCCTGGCTGACCATATTTTGTCTTTCTCTGATCTCCCTGCCTCTTTACTTGCAAGTAAATACATAAAATATTAACTTAAAAATAAAGTAAAAATAAAATTTGTAGCATCTGTTTTGCAAAAGTGTTCACTACCCAAAAAGAGCATGAAGCACACATGGATTGTCCATGTGATGGTAACCTTGAGGACTATACCTAGGAAATGGCAGATCACCCTACAATTAACAGACATAGGATGAGTAGGAATTATATAACGTATTTAGTGAAATGGACAATTGGTGACTGAAAAATGGACAAGAAGGAAGAAGCAAATCTCAATTGTTGTCATGTTCAGATAAAATTTGGGAAAGAATTCACATACACATATGTGGTTTGGACATATTAAAATGAGTTTAATTAAATTTTTCCCTTTATATACTTCCTACAGGTGCACATGCCCAGGCAGAAGATAAGCCTGGTTTAGTAAAGGGAAGAGCTGAGTGAATTCTAGCCATCTTTCTGGAAATTCTGAGTTCTATTTATTGGAGTTATTGCATGAGATACAGGATATGACTTGATATAAATTTTGCCATATAAACCTACTAACACTGGTATAATCCACAGTAGGAATGGTTTTAGTTCATTTTCCAAGTTTGATTTTTTAGGAGTTACTGGAGTTTACCTTTAACAATGTGGCCATCATACAGAGCAATAAAGAAAAAAGAGTACAAAGACATCTGTGCAGAGGCAGAGACACAAGTAATATGTAACCCCAGAGGAGAGAGGCAGCAGTGGAGTTCATGAGGGACACTGTCAGAAACTGGTGTGACAAAATTTTTCTTAAATATAAAACCCACAGAAAGTGCAAACCCTCATGATAATGGGCATTAAATGTAAAATGCTATTTAATATTCACTAAATAATTGAGTACTGGGTTGTTATTGAAACTACTACATGAAGGTTAGTAAAAGAAAATCTTCACATAAATGTAATGACAAGTCATACACTGATAATGTAGAAGAACCAAATAAGTATATAATAACCTTTGTATGCAATTCTGAGCAAAATAATTAACTAATGACATTAATCAGAAAAATATTTTACCAGAAGAAAACATTTAAAGAAGAAAAATTGTCAATAATAAGAATATGAAAGTTAAGCAATAATATAACTGAGTCAGTGTTTTCAAAAAATACTAAGCCTGGGATGGAGAGATGGCTTAGTGGTTAAGCACTTGCCTGTGAAGCCTAAGGACCCCAGTTCAAGGCTCGATTCCCCAGGACTCACGTTAGCCAGATGCACAAGGGGGCGCACGCATCTGGAGTTCGTTTGCAGTGGCTAGAAGCCCTGGCACGCCCATTCTCCTCTCTCTCTCTCTGCCTCTTTCTCTCTCTGTCTGTCACTCTCAAATAAATAAATAAAAATAAACAAAAAAAGTTTAAAAATAAATACTAAGCATGAAAGCTTCAGCTATTTCCAATAATTTAGAGAAATAAGTCAGATGGGGTATGTTATTTTTTTAATCTGGTACAATATAAAGTTAAATGGTAGGTAATATATAAATAAATAAGAGAAGTTTAATTTTACTCACAGTTCTACAGGCTGGAAAGTCTAGAAAGTGATGTTTGCATCAGGGAAGGATCTCAGCACCAGCTCATAGCATAGTAGAATTAGCAAGCACTCATAAGACAAAGAGAAAAAAAGCATGCCAAACTCATTGCTCTTACAAGGGATTCATATTACAACTAACTCACTTCTGCAGTGACATCATTAACTCATTTACTAACAAGGACAATACTGGCTAAGTTGACCTATTTAATGTCCTACTTCTTAATAATGGCACAAAGTTTTGTATTAATTATTTTATCATTGTGACCAAAATACCTGTCAGAAACAACTTGTGAGGGTAAGGTTGACTCATGGTTTCAGAAATATCATTCTTTCTTAGCAATAGAAATATGGCATATCCATGATAGTAGGAGCTTGTTATTATGGCTTGTTTATTGAAACAGAGAGAGTTCAACCTGAACCAGGAATGGAGTAACCTTTAATGACCCCTAGTTTTTGACCTACTTCCTCAGGCCTCTACCCAGCCCACCAACTCCATAAACTTTAACATATAACCACAAAGCTGGGAACCAAGCATTCAAGATCTGAACTTGAGGAGGTGGACATTTCAGAATCAAATTATAAGTAATGGGACTTAAACTTCAATCTTATTTTTAGAGAGGACATTCAAACCATAACTGTTAGAATATGAATTTTTGAAATCAATTTTGGTAACTACTAATCAATTTGATAAAAAGGGTTTTGTAATTACCAAAAAAATGTTAGCAATAGCTAGCAAAGTTGAAAATGTAGTTAAAACTGTTTAACCCTAATATGTAAAATTCTTCTGAGCTCAAGGAATACTACCACACAGCTTTGAAATAATATGGAGTCACATGGGTGTTCTCAAAACAATGCACATTTAAAAACAAACTAGGGGATACTATGATGGCTCAGCAATAAAAGTACTTGCATAGCATGCTTGCCAGCTCTGGTTCAATTTCCCAGCCACTCATGTTATTCCTGATACAGAAGTGGCACACAAGTCTGGCATTTGTTTGCAGGGGCAAGAGACCCTGAGCATGAGTGCTTGCATGCAAATACACACACAAACACACACACACACACACACACACACACACACACACACACAAATAAATAAATAATAGTTAAAACCAAAACAAATGAAAGATATAAAATTTACTTTTACTCTTTAAAACTATGTTGTTTGATGTTTACTAATGCATGCATAGTTCAGGGAAGTAACCACAAATTAGGAAAACTAATTAGTTCAAACTAGTTTCAGAGGAGAGGACCAATGATTGTGAACAAGCGAATCAATTCCAATGTTCTCTACTTTGTTTTACCTTTTATTGTAGGCTACTGATGGAAATTTGATAGTCTCTGTAACATTCTAAATACAATTTTGTAAAAAGTGTTTCCAAAGTGTCACCTTTGGGGAAGAAGTAGATGACAGGATCTATCTAGTAAGTTGGAGAATGTGGAAGCACAGTGACTTGAGAAAAACAGTGAGGCATGAGACCACCCAGAAAGCCATCTATTAGGAATAGAATTAAGTTCACAGCAAGGAAAGGTCAAATTTGAGTATGAAGTATAGGACTTGTAGAACACTGAAGTGGCTTCCTAGTAACTTCTGAATTCCATCCCATATATGCTTAACTCAGCTACTATAGCATTCCCTGGCCATCCAACCGCCATATTAGGACTCTGCATCCCATAATACATAAAGATCTTCTGAGCATAAAGCAGCTGTGCTGGCTATAATTAGTTTTTGGTTTGCTTGTTTGTTTTGGATTTTTTCACAAGTTGTCTCACCCTAAAACGCAAACTTAATATTAAATAGCAGATAGTCCCTCAAAATCTGATTACCTGTGCCTTCATTTATTGGACTATGTATCAAAACTTTTCCAGTTTCTTCAGGAAATTCATTAATAACTTCAGATAATAAGCATGCCTCCAATTCATTTACAATTCTCTAGTATTCCATATACTGTATCATCAACCTACATATGCCCTGTGTTCTTAATCTTTCCTTGTATTGCATTCAAATTTTGGCCCTCCTTTTTATTCCATGATCTTTACCTTGGATCCCATCTGATTTGACTATCTTAAAGCATTTCACCCATATTCAACTCTTTGTTTCTCCTAAACCATTATTCTTAGCTTCTCAGCTTACAAATTGGCTTTGGTTTTTCACATGATAACAAAACAATTTCCTTTATCCCTGTAGTTCTTTTTAGATATGACAGCATATTTCTGTTCACCTGCTTAAAAAAAATTAAGAAAGAGATACTTACACAGGCTCTTTTTTTCCTGCCTTCTATTCATTCCTTAATGCTCTACTCATTAGTTTTTTTTTTCATTACTACAGAAATGATTATTGTTATGTAAAGCAATCTCTAAGCCAAGCTTAGAGATTATGCAATATTTCATTTGTTATTTACTTTTATTTTTTATTAGTTCTATTTGAGGCAGAGAGAGTAAGAGAGGGAGTGACAATGGGTGCACTAGGGCTTCTAGCCACTGTAACTGAACTCCAAATGCATGTGCCATCTTATGCATCTGGCTTATGTAGGGTCTGGGGAATCAAACCTGGCTCTTTAGGATTTACTGGCAAAGGCCTTTACCTCTAAGCCATCTCTCTAGCCAGATTATACTATATTTTTATTTATTATTCTTTAGTTCTTACCAAAGCTGAATGTTTCCATCTGAAAGCCATCTTGTCTCTCAACTTCATGGGTATCAATCTTATTTTCTTAAATAGGCTTCCTGTCATTTTCATGCTGAACTCTTCCTAGATCCTCTTTTCTTCCATCTCCACACTCTGTCCCTATGGTTGCCATTTGGACCCCTTTACAGTCTATTTGTAAGGCCCCTTGTTGTTTTATATACAAATCTGAAAAGTAGCATACCCATAGTGGACCCAAACATTTCCTTAGCCACTGGAGCCAAATCATGATAAGTGTTTCCCTATTCATAGCCCCTCATTAAAATCCATTAGGGCTTTCTTTGTTCATTATCTTCTCCATCTCTCTCTGCCCAAAATATCAGTGAGTTTTATTCAATTTCCCCATTAAAATAAGTTTGACTGCTTCCTTGCCTGTCTCTTTACTTAAGCTGTTACAATTCAACACCATCCCTGAGATGACCTAGAGCCCCAGTCTCTTGTTGGTCTTCGCATACTCCTCTTGTCCCTCACCCTCTCAGAGTGAAACAATCTATAAAATACAGTGAAGCCTGAGACTTCTTTGGTAAAACTATAAATTGGACTCTTCCATACCTTGTGAACTTTTTCTGCTCATATTTCATGGAACTTTGAAAGTTCCATATCTTTCATATGTCCTGTAAATACTATCATTTGGATTTTGAGAGTCCCTCAAAATCAGTGTGTTACCGTCTCTGGGAATCTGCAATTGAGAGAGATAAAACCTTTAGGAAGGTAACTTTTGTGTGAGGCCACTTAGATCATTGAAAGACTATCCTTTTTATTTATTTATTTATTTTTAAATTTATTTTTTAATTTTTTTTATTTATTTATTTGAGAGCGACAGACACAGAGAGAAAGACAGATAGAGGGAGAGAGAGAGAATGGGCGCGCCAGGGCTTCCAGCCTCTGCAAACGAACTCCAGACGCGTGCGCCCCCTTGTGCATCTGGCTAACGTGGGACCTGGGGAACCGAGCCTTGAACCGGGGTCCTTAGGCTTCACAGGCAAGCGTTTAACCGCTAAGCCATCTCTCCAGCCCCCGAAAGACTATCCTTAAAGGGACTGTGAGACCTCAGTCTCTCCTTTCTCTCTTTTGCTTCCAGATCATGAGTAACCACTTGCTTTACCAAGAGCTTCCTGCCATCTTGGTCTTACAATAGACACCTTAAAGTCATGAACCTGCCTGGATATTTTCTCTTTGTAATGGAGTGATCTCAGATATTTTGTTATAGCGATATGAAACTGACTAATACAGCATAATTTCAACCATATTTTTAAAAACTCACTCTAATTTTCAGAGTTCCAAACATATGGGATTCTGCATTATTTAAATACCCAAATTCTCTCTGAAGAAAATAACATCTGTATTGCCTGGAATCCATTGTTTGTATTCTTTCCATTGGGTCACTTCCTAACACTCAGACTTCATTTTACATGGCAGTTCTGTTTCCTTACTATATAATCATGGTGTACTTCTTCATCTATTTACCTATATAACTAAACTTGTTCATTTTATTCAGAGAAATGCAATTATTATTGGAAAGATTTTTAGGTATTTGTAATTTTTCTTATTTGTAGTAAATTACATGACAGGACATGTCTATTTGTAAGCATCTGTTTAATATTAGAATTTATTTAAATGCCTAAATGATAGGCTATTTTAAGTTTAAAACTATTCTATGCCAATGAAATTTCTATAAGTATCAAGAATCCAACACACTATTGACAACTTCTCATTGTTAACAAAAATGTATTCTACTGTTCTGCACATCTGTATTAACTGTTCTAAATTTATAATACTACATAGTTAACAGCATCTGTTATTTTATGTCCATTTTTCTCAAGTATTGCTCCTTGGTAAGAATTTCAGCTATGCATTCAGTACTTAAATTTAGTAGCTGGGTTAAAACTCAAAATATTAAAGCAAATAACAAGTTGATTAATTTATTTTCTGCTTTGTCATTGCCAATTTGGAAGCACAATGTAAATTCAAATTTCATTGACTTTTTAGAAGAAAAGCAAATTAGTAACTTTCCCCTTCAAGCAAACCATGGTTTCTATTTTTACATTGCCTTTCATCATAATTTAAAACCACCCACAACAATCCAGTCAAACAATCTATGTGCTTTTTCCTCTGGGGAACTTTCTAAATTTGCAATTGAGATAAGCAATCAATGTTCACCTCTACTAAACTGTATATAAATATTATTTCAAAAGAAAATTCCTTAGAGGAACTCCTTTATGGAATTTAATTTCATTAGTAAGTAATGGATTACTCTATTGTATGTTTTCTCCCATCAAGCTAATTTGGAAACTCTTAATTGTCTTACATTTCTTTTATATGACAAAATAAATGATACTCCTATACAAGAATTGACCTGATTATAATTATTTTTCCCATGAGTTAACAGTATTGACTTCATTGTACCTTTATGTTCAAATTAATCTATTCATTGTAGAATATTTACAGAATGGAATTGGAATAGACTTTACTGTCATTTCCATTTTGTTCTTTGAGTTTTTTTTTTTTTTTCCGGCCAAACAACAGAGAATTTTGATAATTCATTAATAAAGGAAAAGACATAACCAAACCTTGCATGGTCTTTAATGTTCAAACAAATTATTTTCAATGTACCCAGGGTTTAGGTTTCACGTGTGTGCATGTGTACACACATTTGTGACACGTATACCATGGATACATGCAGAAGTCAGAGGATAACCTCGGGATGTTCATCTTATTCCACTTTGTTTGAGATATGGTCTCTCTTTTTATTGCTTTTGGCACTGCAATCACCTGACTAGCTGTCTCTCCATTCTTTAGTATTCTCCCAACGATGCTCCCGATTGCTGTAAATGCATTGGGATTAAGCACATGTGCACCATTGTGTGTTTGGGGATGGGAACTCTGATCATCCTACTTGGGCAACAAGCACTTTTAACCAGAGGACCATCTCCCCAGCCCCAGATCTAAGGTTTCAATGTTTATATTTTAAAAAGAATTACAACATCTAGCTCTTGATACCCATTTTAAAATTTGTTATTTACCCAGCATTTTTGCCTCTGAGATTTTATGTATTCACATTAGGAATAGAGATAAACCCAGATTTTTCTTATCAGAATGTACCTGCTTCATTTTAGTAAAGTGATGAATATTACAGAACTTTTCATGTGAAAGAAAAACCAAATTTAGGCTTGGAAATTTTTATTAACTTGGTTTAGTCTGCCTATAAAAGAATGTATCCTTAATTCCAGAAAGACTGTGAAAATGATTTGTGCTCTTATCCTAGTGGAGAAGGTGGCACTGTTAATATTGAGGAACTAATATCTGTGGCATTTTCTTTCTTTGCTATTAAAATATTTTCCTCCTCTATCAGTGAATTTATCATTTTTCTTTAGCTATGTTCAATATTTTTCAATTATCCTGTTTCACTCTAAAAATATGGACATACTTTCTCCACATTTGCTTTGATCATTTATATAGTTTTAGTTTTAAACTCATTCTAATCTTTATTTATACAAAGTTAATTTGATTGTTATAATAATAAGTGGAGATTTTATGACCCATATTTTGTTTTTTAAATTTTGTTTAAATTTCTCCAGATGTTCACATTCATTGTGTCTTCTATGTGTTTTCTGTTATATCCAGTTATCATTGACCAAGTGATGACCATGGGGTGTAGCAATAATTTGATGTTTAAATTGAAGGTTCTTTTTCTTGGGAAAATATAAACATCTACTTCTAAAAAAAATCTCCAAATAATACTGATTGAGGACCATCTAAAACAAATTTAGTAGTATAAGTTTTAATAAGTTTTATACATAAAATTTGGGGAAGGGAGATTTTCTGATTTTCACTCTTGTTGGAGAGGTACTTTTGGGGGTCTCAACATACTGGTGGGTTATTTTATTGCTTATTATTGTTGTTTGCTTATTTGTTATTTTCTAGTTTCTCAATGGTGTAAGAATTTCATTCAATAATGCTTAATCAGTGCTGAATTTCAGTCTCAGAAACATATAAATGCCTTTAGGGCAAAATGAGATTTAGAATTCACTTATTTCTCTGAGTTCTTTTCCTTGCATAATTTCTGATCTTCTTATTATCCATATTCTTAAGAAAATTAAATAATGTATTTCATCCTGATGTCATTAATGTCTTCAGAGTGAGGCATATTTCCAATATTGAGACTGCTCTTACTAGAAATAGAAAATCTGAAAACAGCCTCTATTTGTGCAAGAGATTGTAACAGATTCAATTATTTTAAAAATATACTTGTGTTCCGAATTATCATATTCTTAAATATAAGTTATATATAGAAATATGATCATTTAAAAAATGTTATTATCTAATAATTATAAGAATATTTAACAGTTTCTCAGAAAATTTTATAATATCTCAGGTATTCTTTCCCTCTTCATTGTCTTTATTTTTTTATTGTCTTTAAATTATCATTTTTGAAGCTGGGCATGGTGGTGCATGCCTTTAATCCCAGCACTCAGGAGGCAGAGGTAGGAGGATCACCATGAGTTCAAGGCCACCCTGAGACTACAGAGTTAATTCCAGGTCAGCCTGAGCTAGAGTGAAACCCTACTTCAAAAAACAAAAATTAAAAAAATATAAATATCAGTTTTGAAACTGACAAACTATAATTGTGCTATCTGTAAGAAAAATGTATAATTAAAAAAAAAACTTCTAAAACAATTCATATAATAGAAATTTACTTAGTATGCTGGGTTGTGGACAAGTAAGGGAGTCAGGGATAGAGTTCTCCTTTTTAGAAAATCATGATATCTCATGTGTTCCTTTAACAGTGATATAAAATGGCCTGGTGATGAATTAAGTTTCTCTCATCCTACTCTTATGAAGTGGTTTTGATAATTATACATTAGAAGGTGCAGAACTCACACAAAATGCACAAACAGTAATGACTTTCCACTGCAGGTGACAGGGCCTGTCACAGAGAAGGCGGTACACTATGTACTTTTCTCATGACAGAGTGGTTGAATAGCTTTCCCTCACTTGATTTCACAATATTTCTATACATTGTTTTACTTTTTTATTCTTTTAGATACAGTAGTCAAGGCAGGTTTTTTTGTGATACTGGCATGCTACCTACTATGTTAAGAAGGCACCTAATATAGATTTTTTAAAACTAGTATGTGATAATTTGTCATTTGAATATAATTCTATATTTAGTGACCAGTGTTTAAAAGCTATGCATTGCATTTTAAAGTACTAGAGCATCTGCATTTTTCACTTTTTTTTCAATAAATATGAAGTATTTTTGTAGCAAGAATCTGATAAACATGTCTGCTTTTTAAAATTTTACATATTCATTCATATGAGAGGTGGGGGGAATGGGTGTGCCAGGGTTTCTGTCTAAGCGCTGCAAAAGAACTCCAGATGCATGCACCACCTTGTGCATCTGGCTTATGTGGGCTCTTGGGAATTGAACTTGAGTTCTCAGGCTTCTCAGGCCAGTGCCTTAAGTGCTAAGCCATCTTTCCAGCACCAAATGTCTGTTTTGATTGCCGTAAGAGAAGAAAAATCAACCATACAATAGAATAGAATGGACCTTTGTGTTTTTCATAATTAATTATTAAGCAACGAATGGTAGATATCATAAAATAATGTTAGGAAGATTCATTTTATTTACACTTTTCAATGTAGGGGAATGAGGGCTTTTACAATGTACACAGTACTGTTTTGCATTCGTTGTAGGTAGACTTCCACGTTTGCCTTCCTATTATAAGCAACTTGTACAGTTTCTTACTTTTAAGTAGGGCAATAGCCATGGATTTAGTGGGATGTGAGTTTGACATTTACTCGAGTCCAGTTGCAAAAGCAGCAGAGATCCTATTGCTGCTCTTCTGGGAAAAACTAAATATCATGGAGTGCATCTTGCAGCAGGGATGCTAGGTGGCTTCTAAGAGCTGAGAACTCCAGGAGTTAGGATCCACAGTCCTGCCACCATATGAATGGAATTCACTAACAAACCAGGGAGTTTTGACAAAACGTGGAACCTCCAGGTGAGATGTGGGCTGGAGCAACACTTTCATTTCACTCAGCTAGGACACTGAGCAGAAGAGTCAGCAAAACTGTGTCATTCAAGATTCATAGAAACAATTAGATAATAAGTGACTGCTGCTTTAAGCTATGAAGCTTTTGCTAATTTGGAACACAGTGATAAAAATGTTAATATATCATGTCACAAAAACAGGTGGACTTGCGAGTTTTATAATCCTATTGCTCTTTAATCATCAGAGTTAATCAGAGTAAAATGGATATATTGGTCTTGGAGAAAAATCCAATGTTGGCTTAAATGACAAATGTTAACTTGAATTATAGCCATGTCACATAATTTTAGTTTTGAAATTAATATCATATCCCCTATTATTATTTTCTAAATAATAGCATAGTAATATAAATAAGAGATAATTCAGGAGGAAACCACAGAGGGAAAGTGCATTGCAAGGGATAATTTTCACACCTGCCTCTCACAGTGTATTCTCTTTGGAGAAATTAAATATGCATACAAGAATTGGGTTGTAAGGAAGTAATTCAAATTATATATTAAAGCAAAAACTGATCAGTCGGCACTTGGGAGGCAGAGGTAGGGGGATTGCTGTGAGTCTGAGGCCACCCTGACATTACATGGTGAATTCCAGGTTATCCTGGGCTAGAGTGAGACCCTATTAAAAAAAAAATCAGTAAGAGGAAACCTAATTGATATAGTCCAAGTATATGAAAACTGGTGAGCAAGATTAATCAAAAATGAGTCCCATAAAATTCTACATCCTAAAAAGCAGACAAAATGTTTGAACCTTCACCAGGCCCTTAGAGGAAACACCTGAGCCACAAGGCACTGGAGAGGGTACAATGAAGACTGACCTTAATCTTCTACAGCCTCTCTCTCTCTCTCTCTCTCTCTCTCTCTCTCTCTCTCTCTCTCCTCTCTAACTATTTTATATTAGTTATCTTTCTCCTCCTTCTCTTAGTGGGTACTGACCTGTAACTCCAAGTACCAGCATGTGGCTATCATTCACAATGAGCTTTTGATCAGAGAGACATACAAGTTTTCCTGAAAGAAAGACAGATTTCTGTCAGAGTACTTGATGACCCATCAAAGGTTAGTGGTAAGACACTACTGCTGAAGACAACAAATGCAAGTGAATTAGTGGCCAGAAAGTGTGATGCTAAGCTCTCACTTTCAGAATGATGGTTATAGAAGTATAGTAGACAAATATCAGAAGAAAGAAACATAAATTAAGCAAGACCAAATGTAAGTAAAAGAATTCACAATACTAATATGGGAATGACTGCTGGCTATAGCCTTATTTTAGGGTTTTCATCTCCCCTGTTAATAATCTTTATAGCATCAGCAGAAAAAACCTCCTAAAATGAAGCAATAGCAAAAGCTTTGAGACACAAAGGCACGGCCAAGACATAGTAAGAAGAAATACAGCACCATCCTGTATTAATCAAGGTACAGTTAAAGGACATCCATAGGATTTAGTTAGAAACTCTGCCTGCATTGTGGAGCATTCATCAAAATAAAACAAGAGGGCTGGCGAGATGGCTTAGCAGTTAAGCGCTTCCCTGTAAAGCCTAAGGACTCCAGTTCGAGGCTCAATTCCCCAGGACCCACATTAGCCAGATACACAAGGGGGCGCACACATCTGGAGTTCTCGTTTGCTGTGGCTGGAGGTACTGTTGTGCTTATTCTCTCTCTGCCTTTTTCTTCCTCTGTCTGTCGCTCTCAAATAAATAAATAAAAATAAATGAAATTTTAAAAAATAAAAATAGAACAAGACTGGGGGAAGAGAAAAATGAAATTTATTTTATAATACCTTTAGGTGTTCAATAAAGATTTCATGAAGTACTAAATAATGACCAGAATAGGATTATACCTCTAGGTATTGAGATTAAGAATCATAATTACTTAATAACAGGAGAAACTATTAGATAGGACTAAACAAGAAAAATGTGTATTACACACAAGACCATATCAGTAAAATAGCTGACTTATTGTCATATTGCACATTCAAAGAGTGGAAGAAGGAAGAAAAGGCATCTCATTTCATTAGGATATATATATCAGGATTCCCGGTACTGCAATATCATTATCTCCATAGTTGTAACTTGGGTTTATTGAAGGATGTAAAAGTGTTCTGGTAATTTGAAAATATAATAAACATCCTATAGAAATTAAATAACAACAAATTGCAGAAAATCAGTGGGTTTGACTATAGATTAGACACTACTGAGAAAAGAGTTAATGAACTGGAAAGAACATCAGAAGCACTTATTGAGAATACAACACTATGGTATAATTGCATGGAAAATGTAAAAGGTTAAAATAAAAGATAAAGTGAGACAGTCTTAGGAAACAAGCAGAATTTATTAGAAAAGACAATAAACAAAGGGCAAGCAATCAAGTAAAAGTATTCCACGGAACATTTAAACCTCTACTGTCAACTTGATCACATCAGGAATCAAGCAAGACAGCTTTTTGGGCATGTTCAGGAGATAGTCTGGCAACCATCTTCTCAAGAAACACACAGAAAATGAGAATCCAATAACATCATTGCAAAATGCTGAACATGAATTCTAGCAAAATATTAGACTTAGAAGAGTGGGTGTCTGCAGGTGAATAGGGTAGAAAATTGAGGAAACAGAAATACATCAAGAATAATATTGGATTGATGAGAGCTTTGTATGAATAAAGGAGGATATGAAAGGTGTGAGTTTAGGCACTGAGACAAAAAGTTCAATAATGATGGTCAAGGATATATAACATCCACTTGTGAAGTGTCTTCACATGTTTCTTTTACCAAAATGTACCCCAAACTTTAATTTTGCCTACATTATTACAAAATTAACCAAAATTCTGTGAGGATAACAAATTTAAACACAGGATACTTCACTGTCAAACTGGGAGGAGATTTAATAAATACTTTAAATAAGTATGAGTTTTATCTAAGAAGGTTAACCACACACAATACATATTTCAACATATGTATCATAAAATATTTAGTTACTTTGTAAAATCTTCCTAAATGCTCAAAGGCAAACATAAATTAAATCTAATAATATTTGAATCTTAAGCTTATTTTAAAATTGTTTAATATCATTCATGACTGATCAAAATATTACTTATTATTAACTGACAAGAATATTGAATGTCATTCAGACTTCTGGTTAAGATGGTGGCATAGGTACCACGCCAAAGCAGCCTTTGGGGGTGAAAAGCCAAGAAAAAAAAAAAAAAATCTCAGCAAAATGCACACTTTTAGTAAAAAGTGAGGTGTATAGGAATTTGAAATGGCAGTGGAGAAGAAGGAGAGATCCAGAGCACCCAGAGCCCACATAGGCCAGCAGAAGAACCTCCCACAGGTCTGCCAACCATGGCGGCAGTGGAACAGCACCAGAGCATTGCCAGGCTTGGCTTGAGCCACAGGAAAAGACAGGTGAGGGGATTTTCCACTTACACTGGAGAATCAATGAAACAAAGAGTTGGTTCTTTGACAGGATAAACAAGATTGATAAACCTTTGCAAATTTGACCAAAAGAAAGAGAGAAGAGACACAAATTAATAAAATAAGAGATGAAAAAGGTAACATAACAACAGATGGCAGAGAAATTCAAACAATCATAGGGACAAAGCAACTCATTGTCTAACCTAATTAGCAACAAATAACCTGATGTGATGCCCACTCAAGTGCAATAGTGCCACACAGCCATGGTGGGGAACCAACTACTCTTGATTTGGCTAACTGATCCCCTCAGTGGTACAAGACCCATAGCTGGAGCTGGGAAACAAGTCAGAACCATACCCAAACATAAGCCCACTCTCCAATATTAAGCAGCCATCAATCATGGGCTACAAGAGGGCCTAAACCTAGCAAACTCTCTATCAAAAAAGTAATTGTTATCTCAATTTTCCGGGTGCTAACTTACTCTCCGTTGGAGAATCTGCTTCTCTTTTTCAGATAGATGCAGATCCTAAGGAGAGAGCTGCCCCAACATACCTCAAAAGGTGCCCAAATGAAACTAAGGACAATTGGCGAAACAAGCAAGGGTGATGTTTTCCTGATGAACCGGATACCAGCACAAAGGAGAAGGAGACCAAAGCAGAGAAAAATCAACTCCTACCAAATCAGAGATCCAGAGCCTCAGAGGCCCCCAACACCTCAGCAGTGAAACAGACCAAAAGTGAACCCAACATGGCTCAGGGAAATTTTGCGGAAGAGGGGGCAGAAAGAATGTCAGAGTCACATGTTGGGTCATGATATGCACAGACATTTATCATACCAATAACTCCATATGGGCTAACTCCATAATACACGAACCATTTACATCAACAAGGAGGGTCCAATGGGAGGGAGTAGATCATGGATGAGCCTAAACAATGATACCAAACTGCCTGTATTTGCTGAAATGAAAACTGATAAATTAAATTTTTAAAAAAGAAAAAAAATCATAGGGACATACTATAAAAGCATATACTCCACAAAGTATGAAAATCTGAAATAAATGGATGATTTCCTTGATTTATATGACCTACCTAAATTAAATCAAGATGAGATTAATCACTTAAATAGACTTATAACAAGCCCCAAACAGTTATCAAAAATCTCTCAACTAAAAAAAGCCCAGGCCCAGATGGATTCACTGCTGAATTTTACCAGACTTTCAGAGAAGAACTAATGCCATTGCTTAAGCTTTTCCATAAAATAGAAAAAGAAGGAATCCTGCCAAATTCCTTCTATGAAGCCAGCATCACCCTGATGCCAAAACCAAACAAAGATAGAACAAAATAAGACAATTACAGACCAACCTCCTTCATGAACATATACGCAAAAATTCTCAACAAAATATTGGCAAACAGAATACAAGAATATA
The DNA here is from genome assembly GCF_020740685.1 of Jaculus jaculus. Classification (NCBI taxonomy): domain Eukaryota; kingdom Metazoa; phylum Chordata; class Mammalia; order Rodentia; family Dipodidae; genus Jaculus; species Jaculus jaculus. Next base: position 53,997,412 of record NC_059104.1, read on the forward strand.
TCAGAAAGATAATTCACCCTAACCAAGTAGGCTTGATCCCAGAGATGCAGGGATGGTTCAACATACACAAATCAATGAATGTAATACATTATATAAATGGACTGAAGGACAAAAATCATATGATCATCTCATTAGATGCAGAAAGTGTTTGACAAAATCCAACATCCCTTCATGATAAAAGTCCTACAGAGACTGGGAATAGAAAGAACATACCTCAATATAATAAAGGCTATTTATGACAAGCCAGAGCCAACATATTACTAAATGGGAAAAAACTGGAAACTTTTCCACTAAAATCAGGAACAAAACAAGGCTGTCCACTGTCCCCACTTTTATTTTATATAGTTCTGGAAGTCTTAGGCATAGCAATAAGGCAAGAGATACACAAAAATGGGAAACAAATTGGAAAGGAAGAAATCAAGTTATAATTATCTGCAGATGGCATGATTCTATATATAAAGGACCCTAAAGACTCTACCAGCAAACTGTTAGAGCTGATAAACACCTACAGCCATGTAGCAGGATGCAAAATAAATACTCAGAAATCAGTAGCATTCCTATATGCTAACAACAAACATACAAGGGATGAAATCAGAGAATCATTCCCTTTCACAATGGCATCAAAGAAAATAAAGTACTTTGGAATAAACCTAGCCAAGGAAGTAAAGGATTTCTACAATGAAAACTATAAAACACTCAAGTGAGAAATTGCAGAAGACGCTAGAAAGTGAAGAAACATCCCTTGTTCCTGGATTGGAAGAATCAATATTGTGAAAATGGCAATCTTACCAAAAGCAATCTACACATTTAATGCAATCCCCATCAAAATTCCAAAGGCATTCTTCATGGAAATAGAAAATCAACAATCCAAAAATTCATTTGTAATCACAAGTAACCTCAAATATCTAAAATAATACAGAGCAACAAAAATAAGGCTGGTGATATCATCATACCTGATTTTAACCTATACTACAGAGCCATAGTAACAAAAACAGCAGGGTACTGGCACAAAAGCAGATATATAAATCAATGGAACAGAATAGAGGAGCCAGATATAAGTCCAGGTATCTATAGCCACCTGATATTCGATTAAAATGCCAAAAGTACTCATTGGAGAAAAGACAGCCTCTTCAGCATATGGTGTTGGGAAAACTGGATATGTATCTGTAGAAGGATGAAAATAGATTCCTCTCTCTCTTCATGCACAAGAATTAAATCCAAATGGACTAAAGACTGTAACATCAGACCTGGAACTCTGAAATGGCTAGAGGAAATAGTAGGGGAAACCCTTCAACATATTGGTCTTGGCAAAGACTTTCTGAATATAACCCCAATTGCTCAGGCAATAAAACCACAGATTAACCACTGGGAACTCATGAAATTACAAAGATTTTGTACTACAAAGGACACTGTGAATAAAGCAAAGAGGCAGCCTACAGAATGGGAAAAAAAATCTTTTTCAGCTATATATCTGATAGAGGATTAATATGAGGATATACAAAGAATTGTAAAAGTTTAATAATAAGAAATCAAACAAGCTAATTAAAAATGGGCTATGGAGCTAAATAGAGAGTTCTCAAAAGAAGAAATATGGATGGCATTTAAGCATCTAAAAAATGTTCTATATCGAATTCATCAGGGAAATGCAGATTAAAACTACATTGTGATCCCATCTCACTCCTGGCAGATTGGCTACCATCATGAAAACAAATGATCATAAATGCTGGGGGGGGATGTGGAAAAAGAGGAACCCTTCTACCCTGTTAGTGGGAATGAAATCTGGTCCAGCCATTGTGGAAATCAGTGTGGAGGTTCCTAAGACACCTAAAAATTGATCTACCATATGAACCAGCTATAGCACTCCTAGGCACATATCCGAAGGATTCATCTCATTTCCTTAGAAGTATGTCCTCAAGCATGTTTATTGCCACTCATTTCATAATAGCTGGGAAATGGAACCAGCCTAGATGTCCCTCAAGTAATGTGTGGGTAATGAAGATGTTGCACATTTATACAATGGAGATCAACTCAGTGGTTAAGAAAAATTAAGTTATGAAATTTTCAGGAAAATGGATGGATCTGGAAAGGATTATACTAAGTGAGGTAACCCAGGCCCAGAACGCCAAGCGCCGCATGTTCTCCTTTACATGTGGATCCTAGCTACAGATGATTCAGCTTCTGTGTGAGAGAAAAAACTCAGTAGCAGAGACCAGTAAATTAAAAAGGAGATAGAAGGGAAGATAAAGGAAGGCAGGAGGGTACTTAATAGAGTGGTATTGCATATATGTAAGTAGAAGATAGATTAACAGGTGTTAAAAGGCCCAAAGTAATGTCACGGGAAGAGTTTGAGTAAAGGAAAGGTGGAGGGAGGGCTAATCAAAATCTAAGAAGATGCAAATAAATCATGTGGAATCCTCTGGTTTCATACAATGGAACACTCAGGAGCCATAGATCATTGTTAGAAAATTTTCAGTACCAGGGATGGTATACCTCCAGTGAGTTGTTGGCCAGAGAGATCCCTGATGCCCCCAAAACATTATAGGCCATTGCTGAGGCCCTTGGTTTCCCACCAGGAATAGATGGTAAGATCCTATTGCTGAATACTTCACATACTTGGGCTGCAAGCCCACTGAAAAATCCTGCTGGAACTGAGCTGATAACCTCCTCCATGTAGACCAGCTGTCAGAAAGCTGGAAGAAGCCATTCTGCATGTAGTTCAATGGGAGAAAGAGATACCACCAGTGAAGGTACTCAACAGTGGACACTGCAAGCCTTATAATTAGCCAGCCAGGCCAAATGAGCCAATGGGTGCAATAGTGGCACGTCTGTCATGGTGGAAACCAACTGCCCACCAATTGGACTGGAGGCCTGCTCCATGGGGTGGCATATATCCCTGATACTGAAAACTTAAAACAGGGGTAGTCATGAGAACTAGGGTTGTAACATCTGCTGATGTATGTGTAGGGAGCCAATGCAGACGCCATTACAAAATGGCGCTGGCTTCCTGCCAGTCTTGAGGTAAACAATTCCTGTAGGGAGCTAATGCAGACGCCATTACAAAATGGTGCTGGCTTCCTGCCAGTCTTGAGGTAAACAATTCCTTATTTAGGCAGCACCTTGTCCTGAGCCTATCCCGTGGCTCCTGTTGGGCGGGGAGCCTATGGCAGCCAATCAACAGGCGCCCCATAGTATTCTGCCCTATAAAAGCAGCTACACTCCTGCACCCCTTGCCCCTCGCCATCAGCTTTCCTGTTAACCAAGAGGCTCTCCAATAAAGTGTGATCAAGAAGGATCTTCGTTTGCTGGTCGTTCTCCTGCTGGTCAGGGGGTTCGCCGCAAAGTGGTGCCGAAACCCGGGACGCCGGGTGTTTTGTGGTCACCGGGCGAGGGGCCGAAGAGGATCCAGAACTTGACACACGGAGAGGAAGACGTCGGTAAGTCATCCCCAGTCATAATGTTTTTTCACTTAGATCCCTACCTGATCCTTTTTATTTTCATTCCTGTGTGGTTTATTGTCCTTGTCGTTTGCTGTGAGCACAAAATGGGCAACTCAGAGGACAGAATTGGTAAGGGTACACTGCCGTTTTGGCGGCTTATTCACTCTTGCTTAAGTAAAGAAAACCACATGGAACTTATTAGAAGGGGACAGGAAGTTCTCGCAAGGCATCAGGATAGCCTTTCTGAGTCAGATTCAAATGGGGAGTCAAAAACTAGGCCTAGAAAAAGAAAAAAAAAATTAAAAAGAAGGGATTAAACAAAGATAAAAGTTTAAAAGATGAGCTCAGAGAAACAGGTGAAATCTATAATTGCCCCCCCCCCCCCGAGGGGGAAAAAGGAGCCTTTGACAGGCTCTATCCTCCCATTGAGGAGCTTACACATTTAAATGTACTTGACACAGATGAGGAGGCTAGCTCCGATTCTGCAGAGGAGGAAGAAGAAGAATTATTTAAAGGGGAAGAGGAAGGACTAAAGGAGGCCACAGCCTGTTATAAAAGGGAGCGGACAAAGGGGCCTCAAGGCCAAGGGTGTGGTCCTTTGCAGTCGATAGAGCCTTCTGCACCACCACCCTATAACTCCCCTGGGGACACATGCCGCTTCATTAAAACAAAAATCTGGTCGCGGCTGGCCTCCGCTAGGAGGGGCTTCTATTATGGCTTCAAGAAAAAAAAAAAAACAAAAAAAACAAGAAACTCCTTGGGAGCCCGCACTCTCCAATATTTTCCACAGCTGGTAGCCCGACAGGCTTGTTTGGGGCTTAAATATTGATTAATACACTTTACAAAGTTGCCTGACAAACTTATCATTCCTTATACTAAGGAACAAGTAAAGGTCTTGTCTGGCACTGTGGATGATTGGAGCATTCTCATGTGTGCTTTCCCAAATGTCATAGATAATCATTATCCAAAGAGCCCTATTTTGTCTTTTGTTGAAAATAATTTGGTGTATTTTCCTAAAATCACTGTTCAAGAGCCTATTACATCAGCCCCTGCCATCTTTACTGATGGTTCAAAGTCTGGTCATGGGGCCTACTTGGTACAGGGCTCGGAGCCTGTTGTAAGAATGTTTAGACCTGATTCCCCTCAAATTGTTGAATGCCTAATTGTTTTGGAGGTCTTTCAGACATTCTCTACTTCTTTTAACTTGTTCACGGATTCCCTATATGTAGCTAATGTGGTTGCTGGTCTAGAGATTGCCGCTTCGGTTCGCTCTGCTAGTCTAGTGTCTAATATTCTTTTACAACTTCAGTCTTTAATTTTGCAGCGAACTTGCCCTTTTTATGTAACTCATATTCGGGCGCATTCATTGCTGCCTGGCCCCTTATCGCAGGCTAATGACCTCGTGGACCGGGCCACTAGGCTCGCCATGATTTCTCTGGAAGATACAATAGCTTCAGCTACTAAATTCCATAGACTATATCATGCTCCTGCAAACACCTTGAGAAAGAAATTTTCTATTTCTAGAAATGAAGCACGAGACATTGTAAAATCTTGTCAGTCTTGTGTCACCTTTCTACCCTCCCCACATGTGGGCGTTAACCCCCGGGGCCTACCTCCTGGAGACCTCTGGCAAATGGATGTAACACATCTTCCAGAGTTTGGGAAAGTAAAATGCCTACATGGCTCAGTGGACACATGCTCAGGTATTATTTTTGCCTCACCATTGGCAGGTGAGAAGGTCTCTCATGTCAAAACTCACTGCCTAGAGGCCTGGGCTGCTTGGGGAAAGCCACACTGCCTAAAAACTGATAATGGCCCAGCGAACTCATCTGGTGGCTTTCGAGCCTTCTGTGCCCAAATGCAGGTTGCTCATACCACCGGCCTTCCTTACAACCCACAAGGTCAAGGTATAGTAGAAAGAGCCAATAAAAGTCTAAAAGCTCTTTTATTTAAACAAAAAGGGGGTATAATGAAAAATACAACTCCCAAGGAAAGAGTGTCTTTAGCTCTCTTTACCCTTAATTTTTTAATCTTGGATAATAATAATAAATCTGCAGCTGACAGGCAGTCAACATGTGATTCAATCATCCAGTGAGATGGTGATGTGGAAGGATGTCTTAGATAATAAATGGAAAGGACCGGATCTTGTTGTAATAAGATCCAGGGGAGCTGTTTGTGTTTTTCCACAGGAACAGGATTCCCCTCATTGGGTTCCAGCCCGGCTGGTGAGGACAGTCAAGCGATCTCCGGAGGAGGGTCCAGGAGACAGTGATGTCCATCAGGGCGGAGATGATAAAGGTCTTGTGGACAATCTTCCTCCTGTGCCTGGAATCCATTAAAGGAGAGCCACGTTGGGGTATTCTGTCAACCTTTCCCAAACCTATGCCGGTGCTCCATTCTGCCACGGTCTTCCCTCGCTTCTTTACAACTCCATTTTCAAAGTGGATTTTGTGTGGGAAAAATGGCAGCTGCACGGACTTTACACCCTTTGTACTGTTACAAGGAGGACTTGTAGCTTGCAATAATGTGTCCGGGACCCTCCATACGGAGAATCAAGTGGAAGAGAAAGAGACACAAGATGAAGGGGCGTCTTGGAAGCGCCTCAATACATCTGGGGGTGTTCATGACATTGGACATGGCTGTGGGAGGAATACTTCCTTTGCCCCTGCACCGGTGTGTGTTCATCCACCGTTTCTGTTCGTTCTTAGTAACTTCTCTTTTAGTAATTACACCAATGCTTCCTGCTATCTGTCATTTTAAGGAAGGGGTAGGAGTGGGAATGTTCCTAGTGTGCTGCCTGGGAGGATGCGTACTTTGCCTCTGGTTGATTTGCCGCCTGCGAACCCAGACCAAGAGAGACAAGATGGTCATTTCTCAAGCGCTCGCTGCCTTGGAAAGTGATTCCTCCCCCCAAATTTGGCTGTCAGCTTTAAAAGGCAAATAGCTCCCCTGGCCCTTGCACCCTCAAGGTCTCAGAGTACCCATTGCGCGAGGATGGGCAGGGATCTGGTAGCTTTCGTTTGACTGCCGCCTTTGCACTCTCAGGGGATCTGTCCCATTGCACTGAGGAAGGGGAGGTTGAACTTCTTCCCTTGATTGGTCAACACATCATGAGGTGCGGACCTGATTGGGAAGGTGGCTATTTTTCTGAGCTATGCCATAAGTTAATAAAAAAGGGGGAACTGTAGGGAGCCAATGCAGACGCCATTACAAAATGGCGCTGGCTTCCTGCCAGTCTTGAGGTAAACAATTCCTTATTTAGGCAGCACCTTGTCCTGAGCCTATCCCGTGGCTCCTGTTGGGCGGGTGAGCCTATGGCAGCCAATCAACAGGTGCCCCATAGTATTCTGCCCTATAAAAGCAGCTACACTCCTGCACCCCTTGCCCCTTGCCATCAGCTTTCCTGTTAACCAAGAGGCTCTCCAATAAAGTGTGATCAAGAAGGATCTTCGTTTGCTGGTCGTTCTCCTGCTGGTCAGGGGGTTCGCCACATGTATGGATAAGTGTGTATACTATGCTTACCAAACTGCCCAGTAAGCACTTCTCTTAATATTTATACCCTTATATTAATGCTACTCTCACTTTGGGTAGAGAATCTTTTCTTTTCAGATGGCAATGACCTTGGGATGACTCAGAAGGTATTACAGTGCTGGAAAGAACTGACTGGAGTTCTGAGTAACATCTCGATCACACCTTCCCAGGCTCACGGCCTAATGTGGAATAGGTGGCAGAAAGAATGTAAGAGCCAAAGGAAGGGTAGGACTCCTTACAACATGCTCCTCCAGACACAAAATGGCTTGCATATCCATGACCTCACTGTGCCTGACACTACCTACACAAGACCATCATAAGAGGAGGAAAATATCATGACATCAAAGTAAAAGTGAGACTGATTGAAATGGGGAGGAGATATGATGGAGAATGGAATTTCAAAGAGGAAAGGGTGGGGGGGATATTACCATGGGATATTTTTTATAATCATGGCAAATGTTAATAAAAATTGAGAGAAAAAAGAATATTGAATGTTGGGCTCAGGTGATGGTACAGAGGTTAACGTCATTGCTGCATGACTATCTGTATTTGGATGCCCAGACTCTAAGCAGCAAACCTGTGAAGCCATCGGTTAATCCCTGTAGTGAGAAAAGAACTGCATATAGCAGGTCAGCTACACAAGCAAAAGGAGTGCTGAAAATCACAAGAGCCTGTCTCAAACAACATGGAGGGCAAAGAAGCGTCCTGTGACCACCATACATGCACCATGAATGTGCCTTCAAACACTTGAGTGTGTGCATACACACATACACACACACACTAAGAATAATATATTTTGTTTTTCAATAATTTAATGTGGCTTTTATATAGCAATTAAATTATTAGAGAAATCTATTAAAACAGACATCTCAGGTTAATCATTATGTGCAAAGAAGAAACTAATCCATCTTCTGAAACCCCTACGTAGTGAATATTCAACCATAGTTAAAGGTGTTCTGCTCACATTGATAGCTTCCTGAGAGACGTAGCTCCTTACCACAAGTACTTCGAAAATCAATGCCATATGATTTGGAACAGATTCATTGAGAACATTTAATAATTCTTTAAAAATTAAAGCTTAAAGCATTTTAATGTTTGATGAAAAGAGCAATGGCTAATCAAATGAATCATTTAAACAAGAGTTTATGTTGATTAAATTCATTTAAGAAAGCAATGTGTTTTCAAACTGTAACTTCATACTGTTAGCTACAAACACTCTGTTTCTACCCTCGGTTTCCATGGAAACCACTTTGCATCTATTGGAGGTAAAATATTTACTACTTAGAAAACTTGGAAAGAATTATACATCTATACAAACCAGTCCCAAGGATGACATCAGTCACACTTGACCCAGAGCCTTGGCCAACTGAGAGGCGCACATATATCTAGCCTCCATAAATGAGACCATTCTCATATTTAAGAAGCACATTATTTTGGCTATCACATAGATACAGAGATATATATTGTATGTGTGTGTAAAATTAAACAAACCATTGTAAATAGCATCAATGATATTTCCTGCCCTCTTTATTATTTTATAATCTTTCTTAGACCATTTGTTAAGGGAGCACTGAAAATATTCTTTATTGGTGTTAAATCAGACATACAAACATGAAGAATTGTTGGCTGCTCACTAGAAGTTCTGGCTCACTGGGAGAAGTGCTGACAAATATTTTAATCCTTATTTACATTTTATTGTACACATTCTATAAGTAGCTAAAAATACACAAATATGTTTCTACTATCTTTTATCTAAATTACTGTGATTCTTGGAGCTAGAGTCAGCAAAGTTTGGCAGTTTGATGGTGTTTGTGTATTTCTATGATGTGAGAAATTAAGAAAGTGCTGAATCCGAAGGATTTTATCTCCTGAACTGTAGGTGAAAGTTTAGAGTATGGCTAAAGTGAATGCCGGCACAAAAGTTGAATTTCAAAGTGAATAATGGATCAAAAGCAGGTTTGAAACAAATAACAGATTAAAGACAGTGTGTTTCCAAAACAGCAATAGGAATGGCTGGAGAGTGTGCTGTCAGATTGTCTCTACGGGTTCAGAAGAATAATCATTAATCATTGGTTGTTTCTCTCTCTTTTTTTTTTTCCTTCTACTTCTTAGACCTATGGTTAGATGACTCAAGTTTCTTTTTACCACATTACTACAAAGATAATGTTTACAGTAACAACTGAAAAGGTCAAAGATGTATATTTAATAGAATGGATAGGGCACAAATAATGATATTGGGGCAGAATGTGGAAAATGAGACCCTTAGAACTCTAAATTTCAAATGTATCTCTGTGAGGGTGTGTGTGTGTGTGTGTGTGTGTGTGTGTGTGTGTGTATACATCAATGATAGCATGAGAAACAGGATGGCTTTTTATGAAGTTTTACATTACATTCTCAATATAATCAATACATTTATTGAAAATCCTGTTCTGGTCCAGATGAGAGTATCAGATTTGTCAGCTTCTTGCACTGTGGTTTATCATTTTATAACTTTATGAAGACCAAGTATTGAGCAGTCAAAGTGAATATAACTAAAAAATACAAGGTCTTAAACAATACTATAGTTTATTGAGGAAAAAAAGTCTATGCCAGATAATATCCTGTGTTTTATACAACCTCAGCAAAACATACTTATACTAGAAAACTAATGAAAATTTAAAATCTATAAACTTAATGCTGCTAGTGTCTCAATATGCCATGTAACCAGATGCAGAATTAGAAAGTTGGCCAATATCTTTCTTGTAATCTTGCCAATCAGGAAAAACAGGAGAAATTACCAGAATTAACGTACAGCATGACTTTGTGAATGCCCCTGCAAGCTGTCAGTCTTTTTGCCAGCTCTAGTACCAGCATTAACTAACAAGAGGATGTACGTGTTTCAAACCCAGGTGTTGAGCAATTTGAAAGGAATGAATTCCTTGTTGTGGAACAAGTATTTCCTCTGAGACTCATATTCTCCTCCTCACTCCATGAGCTATGCACATGGAGAACATGCATTTACTTGCTGTCCTACATGCACATTTCCAAGAGGACTAGAACATTACTGCTTCTGGCTCTCTCTACAGGTTCTATCAGTGGGGATGTGTAAGCAAACTGCAAGAAGAAGGAGGGAGGTACTGGTTCTGGGACTGCACTCAAGCATTCTACAATTGTTATGTTCCTACAAGCAACATTAGTCCAAAAGATTGCCTGCAACTTAAACAGAAAAACACACAAGTGAGCACTCCTTAAGTAATTCTTCCTATAGAAATAGCTAAAATCTTTCAAGCTATAAGCACAATTAAAATCTTTAGGTTGTTCCTAGGTTTTTTGTTTTAACTCTTTCTTTGTCAGATAGCGTTTGCATATGTTTTCTTCCTCCATAGAAAAGTGAAAGGTAATTAGAAAAAAAGTTTATGACATACTTCACTTGAATTTTTCTGAAAAGAAAACTTGTACAATTAATTTCTACTCTTCTATGCTTGCTAGTAGATTCCAAAGCACCCTTCTTAGGACCAGTTACTGGTGTCCCCAAATGTCAGATACATCATAATTCCTTCTTACTTTGCTTACTTTACTTACTTCTCCTCCTCCTCCTCCTCCTCCTTCTTTTTCTTCTTCTTTTTTTTTTTTTGTTATGTGAAAGTGAGAGAGAGAGAAAGAGGCAGACAGACAGAGAGAGTGAGAGGGAGAGGATGGGCATGCCAGGGCCTCCAGCCACTGCAAACAAACTCCAGACATATGTGCCACCTTATGCATTTAGCTTACATGGGTCCTGGGGAATTGAACTGAGATTCTTTAGCTTTGTAGATCTTAACTACTAAGCCATCTCTCCAGCCCTACGTCTTACATTTTCCTTATTTCTTAGTTTAATGAAGGCATTAGAATATTTATATATTTAAAATAATTTATTATTTTTAAATATTTATTTTTAAATATTTAAAATAATATATTAGATATTTAAATATTTAAATTAATTTTAGTACAGTTATCACTAACAGTGATAAACATATTGTGAAGATCTACATTAACTTCTTCAAGTTTATTTGAAAATTATATAGAGGAAAGTACTGGAGCTAATAACCCATTTTTATTTTTAAGAATGAAAAACTATACTTGTAGACAAAATGTATGTCATAGATCATTCAACATTAGGTGCATGTTCCGATTTTAATTCAACCACTTTCTAGCTGTATAGTTGTGTGAGGCTGTGTGAGGTGGGGAGGAACTCTTTAGTACTCAGAATCGATCCCAGGGCTTTGTGCATGCTTGGCAGATACTCTACCAGTAATTCTTCCAGTCAGCTGTATAGTTTTGAGTAAGTGATCTCTGTGCTCTCTTTTCCTCTATATTTAAGATAGAAATACAGTATAATACTATATTAATCCTATATTATAGAATTATTATGACAATTAGACTTAATACTGTTAATGTAACAAAACTAATGTGTGGAATATAGTAAGATATCAACATGATGTGAACATTATAATTCATAGCATTTTGTTTAATTCAACAAAATATGTCTTTGACATTTAAGAAAATATAGAAAATTATGCCTAAGTGTGCCTAAAATATCCATTGTCTCTTATACTGTTATTGAGAAGCCTTATTCATAACAATATGAAGAAATATTAGGAACAGAAACTAATATAAAATTTAAAAAATAAGCCATGAACCACATACATTTAAAGCTCTCCGATATTGTTCATTTAAATATTTGTCTGAAAAACAATTTGAAAGGAATGCCTGGTGACTTCCAGTAAGCTGTTTAAAAAAATACAGTGAGCACATTTTTGTATGCATGGATATATAAATAAAATATGCCCAAAAGCTTTTTTGGAGAGCTGTAAGCTAAAACTGTGCCCATGAGATGAGACTCTGGAGTGAACATTTTTATGGTTCAGGTATAAGCACTATACCATAATTATAGCAGCAGGGATAGTGCTGGTCTCATGAATTTACTAAACACTTTTCCAGGAACAGCCTTCGCCAATTTGAAAGAAATAGATTCATGTTGAAAGGTATGTGGGCCTAGAGAGAAGACGTGGAAGTTAAGATGCTTGTCTATACAGCTTAAGAACCCGTGTTTGTCCCCCAGAACCCATATAAGCCAGATGCACAAGATGGCACATGTGTCAAGAGTTCCTTTGCGGTGGCTGGGGGCCCTGACACACCCAATCTCTCTCTGTCTCATGAGTGAGCACACACTGTCTTTCTCTCTTTTTTATCTCACTCTGTCTCTCTGTGCTTGAAAATAAATCAAATTTTTTTAAAGCATTTGTCCTAAGAAAATACACACTAACACAGTTTTCAGTGATTAAGTTATGGTCACTTCTAAAACAAGGAGCAATGTGTATCTTATTTACAAGTTAAAAAAAAAACACAAAACACAAAAAGAGAAGTTTGAGTTATATCTGTGGCTTTGTACCCAAGTACAGGAGTTACACCGGCCCCCCACCTATGAAAAGGAGCATGTGATCTCTGAGCTCCTGATTGGTGCTGAAAGGCAAATGAAAACAAGTACATACGGTACATTCAGATTGTTTATAAAATATTAGAACGCCTCCCATCAAAAATCGCACACTGAATTTCCCCAATAATAGGAGAAAAGTGTTCTCTCTAAATAAATCTAGGGCATTTCCATGAATTGCTTAGACAATGTGGAACTATAACAAAAAGGGAAATGTTGACTTACCACCACAGGCAACTTTCTCAATTTTGTTTTAATGAAAGAATGTTCTTTTTATTATTATCATTAGTTTTCTATTCAGCCAATACACGCAGTTTGGTACCATTATTAGGCTCATCCGTGGCCTACCACCTCCCCACTGGCCCCTCTGTGTTGAGGTATATGGGTCGTGCATTGTGGAATTAGCCCACAGTTATTGGTACCATAAATGTCTCTGCATATCAAGACCCAACATGTGGCTCTGACATTCTTTCCACCCCCTCTTCCACAAAATTTCCCTGAGCCATGTTGGGTTCATTTTTGGTCTGCTTCCGTGATGAGGTGTTGGGGGCCTCTGAGGCTCTGGCTCTCTGATTTGGTAGGGGTTGATTTTTCTCTGTGTTGGTCTCCTTCCCCTTTGTGCTGGTATCCAGTTCATCAGGGAAACAGCACCCTTGCTTGTTTCACCATTTTTCCTTAGTTTCAGTCAGGGCCCTTTTGAGGTATGATGGGGTGGCTCTCTCCTTAGGATCTGCATCTATCTGAAAAAGAGAAGCATATTCTCCAACGGAGAGCAAGTTAGCACCAGGACAAATGAGTTAACCCTTACTTTTTTTATAGAGAGTTTAATAGGTGTAGGCCCTCTTGTAGTCCATGATTGATGGTAGTTTGATATTGGAGAGTGGGCTTATGTTTGGATATGGTTCGGACTTCTTTCCCAGCTCCAGCTATGGGTCCTGTACCACTGAGGGGATCAGTCAGCCAAATCAAGAGCAGTTGGTTCCCCACCAAGGCTGTGTGCCACTATTACACATGTGTGGGCATCACATCATGTTATTTGTTGCTAAGTAGGTTAAACAATGTGTTGCTTGGACAGATATTGGTCGTTTCCCCCCAGTCGCCCATGTAGCAACTTCTGGCACTAGACACACTGACTGGTTACTGACTCTCTCCTGGCTTCCAGCCATGCCGTTCCATTTTAAGTGTCAGCTGCATATGGTGACTTCAGCAATAGTGTCCTACCACTGACCTTTGGTGGGTCATGAAGTACTCTGACAGAATTCTACTTCCTAAAAGGCAGACCAAATGGCTGAACCTTCACCAGGCCCTTACAGGAAATACCTGAAGCACAAAACACTGGAGAGGGTAGGATCAAGTCTAACCTAAATCTTCTACATCCTCCCTCCCTCTCTCTCCCCCTCCCCCTCTCCCCTCTCTACCTCTTATATATTAGTTATCTTTCTCCTCATTTTCTTAGTTGGCACTGACCTGTAATTCCCAGTACCAGCATGGGGCTATCATCCACAATGAGCTTTTGATCAGAGAAACCTACAAAGTTTCCTAAAAGAAAGACTGTTTTTTAAAAGTATGTTTTGAAAAGGGGTCTGGGTCATGTAAGTATAGTGTTCTGACTATCAGGAAGTTCCTTTTTCACTTTACTAATACCATATTATGCAATGTCTTCTAACACAAACTCAGCTAGATGAAGATGAATTTTTAAAATATATTTCATTTATTTATTTGAGAGAGAGAATGGGCATGTCAGGACCTCTAGCCACTGCAAAAAAACTCTAGATGCTTGTTCCCCTTTGTGCATCTGGTTTAGTTGGGTCCTGGAGAGTAGAATCAGGATCCTTTGGCTTTGCAGGCAAACACCTTAAGTGCTAAGCCATCTCTCCAGACCCTGAAAATTAATTTTTGCTGATTTATTTAATTGAGTATATTAATGCACACACCAAACACTGGTTCACTGCTTGTTATGTTCTAGTATTTTAGGCTTCTTAGTAGTCATATTCCTGATTATGTGTGTGTATATATATATATATATATATATATATATATATATATATATATATATATATATATTTTTAATTTCAGTTCCTATGAAGAGCCTTCCTTTACTTTTTGTTTGTTTGTTTGGTTGGTTTTGTTTTTTCAAGGTAGGGTTTCATTCTAGCTCAGACTGACCTGGAATTTGCTATGTAGTCTCAGGGTGGCCTTAAACTCACCATGATCCTCCTATACCTGCCTCCCGAGTGCTGAGATTAATGGTGTGTGCCACCATGCTCGGTCTTCCTTTACTTTTAATGAAGACAGTTCTTCATGGAAATTCTCCACTTTCCACTTATCATCCTTCCTAGATAGATTAAAAATGTACAGAGTTGGGTAATGGAGAAGCAGGCAAGATTCATGTCCCCTAGGGAAGGAACTGTGCTATGTTTACCACTCTTGCCTTTTGACCTTACTTTCAGCAGCCAGTGTTTGTTGCTTTCATTTGAGAGCTCATTCACAATGCTTTTTCCTGGACTTTGGAAGAAGAGAGAGCTAGGACATTCACAAAATGCTTTGCTCAAATTGTTCTTCCCTCACATTCTTGTAAACTTCCCATTTTACTAGTGATGGTTCTTTAGAGAAACTGAACCAATAGAATGAATTTATCATATAAACAGGATCTATTTGATTAACTTACATGGTAAGAGCAGGGCAGTTCAACAATAGCTGCCTATATATTTGAACATCATGGAGGAACTCAGTCAGCTCAGTCCACAAGGCTAAAGGCCTCAAAGTTCTATTCTAGTACTGAATGCCTGGAGGATATCTGGAGAGCCACTAGTCTTCAGTCCACCTTGGAAGGCTGATGAAACTCAGTTCCAATGGCCATTAAGAATAGTCAAACAGTGTAGATACATGCTCTATTGAAGAGTGAGGGCAGCCAGGTAAAAGCACAGGCATATAGGTGAAAAGAGCTATGTTGGAGCTTCCTGATATGTAGTCTACCACTGCAAGAACTATTTTCTCTCGAAAAAAGATTTCATCTCTTGGTTAAGCATCCCTGAAAAGTGCTTCACAGACCCACCTAAGTTAAAAACATAACTATTAAAATTACACCCGGGCTGGAGAGATGGCTTAGCGGTTAAGCGCTTGCCCGTGAAGCCTAAGTACCCCGGTTCGAGGCTCGGTTCCCCAGGTCCCACGTTAGCCAGATGCACAAGGGGGCGCATGCGTCTGGAGTTCGTTTGCAGAGGCTGGAAGCCCTGGCACGCCCATTCTCTCTCTCTCTCTCCCTCTATCTGTCTTTCTCTCTGTGTCTGTCACTCTCAAATAAATAAATTAAAAAAAAAATTACACCCCTTGTCTACTTGGCACCAAACCATATTTCTTCATGTCATGCTTAATATCCCAATGAAGAAAATAATAAGATCATAATTCTACCTAACATTATATAACTATTTAATGAACAATGAAAAATGCAAGCCAGGCGTGGTGGCGCACGTCTCTAATCCCAGCACTCGGGAGGCAGAGGTAGGAGGATTGCCATGTGTTAGAGGCCACCCTGAGACTACATAGTGAATTCCAGGTCAGCTTGAGCCAGAGTGAGACCCTACCTCAAAAAACCAAAAAAAAAAAAAAAAAAAAGAAAAATGCACTAACATGTTCTACCAACACACAGCAATTTCCATAGGGGAATCCTTAGTTTCTAATATCAATTAATTTAAATACAAATTTAACAACAATTAGCTGCTGTTACTAATTCAATTGATATTGATTACATATTATAAAAATAGAGGAAAGAAAAACAAAAACATCTTAATACTTGTGTAAGTTTGCACAAATGATCTTAACAAAGAAGGGCAGAAATACTAAAGGATATTCAGACCTCATTTCTGTAAGGGAGTATGTGGCCTTAGCTGGTATTTGTAACTCCCTTTATCTACTAACATTCCATCTTTCCTACATCCTTAGCAAGCACCTCAGCAGCTCTTGGTTTTTTACCTGGAGGTATAATCCACACCTTCATATTAAAGATTCTGGGTCTTTAAGCACATTGCCTTGATGACTTGTTGTAATTTTACATTGACCTTGACCACGGGCCATGGGAAAACTAAGAGGCTACCTAAAGAATCTCCTGCACTCCAGACATTCCCTTCCTTTCCTCTATTGTGGAGAAGCAGTTCAGTTTCACTCTGATAAAATTTGCTAGTTGATTACTTGGACATATGTTGACTTTTACCATTTCCATTTTCTTTTCTTTTTTTTTTTTAAATATTTTTTTTGTTCATTTTTTTTTAAATTTATTTGAGAGTGACAGACACAGGGAGAAAGACAGATAGAGGGAGAGAGATAGAATGGGCGCGCCAGGGCTTCCAGCCACTGCAAACGAACTCCAGACGCGTGCGCCCCCTTGTGCATCTGGCTAAGGTGGGACCTGGGGAACTGAGCCTTGAACCGGGGTCCTTAGGCTTCACAGGCAAGCGCTTAACCGCTAAGCCATCTCTCCAGTCCACCATTTCCATTTTCAACCCTAGATTCTATCCAGGGCATGTGAATCCTAGCTATAGTAGAAAGAGTACCATATATATGTAGTCTTCTATAGAACCCTACATCAGGCCCCTGTAATTGTTTCCTTAAAAATCTGTTCCACCATTCTACCAAACATTCTATCTTCAGAGTTTTGTGGTACATTGCAAAACCAGTTGATTCCATGACAGTGTATAAGACACTCTATAATTCCACAGATAGTAGTTTTGAAAGAATCATGATGTACAGAAAATAAAAATCCAAACCTAGAATATGTATCTATTCCAGTGAGGACGAAACACTTCCCTTTCCACAACAGAAGTGGTGGTATGCAGGCAACCTCAAGCCGCTGGATGAGCATTCAAAGGAAAGTTGCCAAAATGTGAGCTCAGTGTTGGTTTCTGCTATTTGAAGATGTTGCATTCATCAACAGGAGTAACCAGATAAGCCTTAGTTAATGTAAGTTCATGTTATTGAGCCAATGACTAAGTTCCATCCCTGTTATCATGGCCAGTTGGTTCATGGACCCCACTGGACAATGCAGAGATAGACAAGGAAGGAGGTTGACTGCTATTCAAACAACAGGTCAGCTTATAGCCTTAACTTTTAAGTCACCTTTATTTTCCATTTACATGGGACACAAAGATCTTTATACCTTTTGCCCATTCAGAGAGGTCTATCCAAGTATACCTTCCCTAAATGTCTTTCTCACCAATTTTCTAATTGTGTTCCTTCCAACTCCTGGACCATCCATCCGAAGTATTTGCCGCAGCCCATGAATCAGTATATAACCACACATCTAGCCATTTTTTCCTTTCAAGCAAAATATACAACCATTTGCACTGCTTGAAGTTCTCACCATTGTGAAGATTTCCCAGTAGAGTGTGGTGGTACATGTCTTTAATATCAGTACTTGGGAGGCAGAGGTAAGAGGATTGTTGTGAAATCAAGGCCACCCTGAAACCCTGAAACTACATAATTCCTGGTCAGCCTGGGATAGAGCAAATCCATACCATGAAAAGCAAAACAATAGCAACAATAAAAGATTTCCATTCACCACAGGCTTTCAGGCTTGTCTCAGAAAGTGGCTGTAATGCTGTGGCTGTCCACTTTTAGGAGTTACAATCATAATATTCCAAACATACCACAAGATATCATGCCCTAATCTTATCCTCCTGAACTGTTCATAGGATATACCTCATAATGCCATAGATGCATGTTTACAGACAGAATGCATTATAATAAGAATAGGAACCATAGGCATATGGACAACTTCTTTATGTAACTTACATTTGCCTGGAGGGCCTGCTCGAGCCCAATGATGGATGTGCACACCATTTCCATTTGATGGACTGCTATTGGTCATGTAGAAATTTATGGCCTGGTGGGATAGATAACACCCAGCTCATGATGGGCAGCTCATGTTGCATTGTAGCTTGAAGGCCCATTGATAAGCACTCAGTTTCTATTAAGGCCCAATAGCAAGCCAAGAGCTAACTCTCAAAAAGAGAATATTTGTCTGCAGATGATGGCAGGGTCTTACTCTAAAACTTCCAGGGCTTCTTCTGTTATTAAGCCATATAAGCCCAACAAAGACTTCAAACTGCATTCCTATCTGATGCTTTTTTCTTTTCTTCTTTTGTTTTCCTGTCTGATTTTGACACCTCAAGTACCATTGGATTTGCTGAATCATATGGTGCAAGTGGAAGAGTAGCCACTGTTTTCCTTTCTCTCTCTCTCTCTCTCTCAAAAAAAAAAATAAATAAATAAAAATTAAAAAGAAAGCACACTGAGGTCCAAGTTCCTTGAATTTTGTTTGAGTTTATTTCCTACACCCAAATGTGCATATTTAGTACCAGCAACTGCAGAATAGATAGTACCTCCTGGTCCTTCAATCTAATAATCATAATATCATCTTGTGGAAGAGACTGGTAATCAAAGTCCCTACAAACATGGGCTGAAGAGTTAATATAACCTTGAGGTAAACATTGAGTAAAGCTATACTGATGGATTTGCCAGCTGAAAGTAAATTTGTTCTGGTGGTCTTTTTGGACAGGCATGGAGAAGAAAGTATTGGCAAGATCAATAGCTGCACAACAGGTACCAGGAGATGTGTTAATCTGCTCAAGTACAGAAACCACATCTGGTACAGCAGCTGAAACTGGAGTCACCACTTGATTAAATTTCTGATAATTAATTCTCCATGATCCATCTGTCTTCTGATTAGGCTAAATAGGAGAGTTAAATGGGGATGTGGCAAGAACTTCCAACCCTGTATGTTTTGAGTTCGTTCAAATGGCATTACTTTCTGCATCCCTTCCAGGGCAATAATTATCTAGCTAGCTAGCTAGCTAGCTATCATCTATATCTCCTGCTCTTACTATCAATTAAATAAACAAATATTTTAAAAAATTAAAATAACATTTTGGAGTTGTAGGATGTGCCTCAAGGGGAAAAGAGAACCTGGCTCCACTTCATCTGATGGGTTTGAGTTCTTGGTTTGTAAACTGGATCAAATCTGTAATTTGATTTAGGAAGGAGGGACAGTGAACCTCTGTTTCTATGATTCAAAGTAGAATTTCATTCTTTTGCTCTGGAAATTTTCTGCTTATACAGATCAAGAAAGAACTTAGTAGGATTCTTACCTATTTCACTTTTGTGAAAACGATGATTAATCAGCCAGTACTAAAGGTTTACAAGATTAATATCATTATGAACATTGAGTGGGTGGAGATATGGATTTGACTATGTTTTTTATTATTGTAAATATGCTCATCTTGCCTTTGATAATTCGGTGCTACTACTTGCTCCTTGTTAATTTTCATACAGTAACATCCATTGCATATATAGCATATAATTCAGCAACTGAAGCCTCTAGTGTAAGGTCTGCATTACATTGAAGAGCAGTGAAGGGGCTCTTAAGTATGCCTGTGATTCCCTCACAGTCTATTTCTTACAGTCTCAATACAGGTCACAACTTCTGTAACTTATCCTTATGGAAGATAACATTTTACATGACAAATCCACTCCTGCATTCCAATTTCCCTGTCTTTAATCCCTAGATCAACATTAAACTAAGAGATATCAGGCATCCGCAGCTCATTCCTAGTATGGCCATGCTATGACCCATACATTAGCCACCAATCAAATAAACTCCTGGCCTCTTTCTTGACTATACAAGCTGCTTTTTGAAGCCAATTTCTTCTCAATAAACATCAATAAACACAGGCTAGTCTAATTTTTATATTCCTTCTACTATCATCCCAAGCCCTTAAAATCCCCCCCCCCAACAATACCCATGATTCTGATTGAATAAGTTTAAAAAAAAAAAAAAACTCTTTAGAGGTGTGTAGCTAGAGGTGAAGTGCTACACACTTCCTCATGTGTCAAACTTTCTACCTCATTTCTAGGGATCTGCTTTGCCTTAAGTCTGGTTATATACAGAGAGACAAAGTTGAAAGGGGACTGAGAAACATTAGCATTGTTTTTCTTAGTGTCCTCTTCAGGAAAGGTCATAGTTGATTCCACAACTGTATAATTCCCCCAGGCAAGGGCAGAGAGGGCAATACCTCATGGGTGGTGGTTGGTCTGCATCTGCTGCTAAGGGTGGGAAAACTGCTTCAAATGGCAAAATAAGGCAACAGAATCTGAGAATTCAGTACCTCAAGTTTCATCAGGGTCTTCCTACACATTTCCATCCCATGTTCTAAGATTCATCTCTTTGCCAATCAATTCCCTTACCTTAATTGCTGATATCCTTTGAGGCTGAGACTTGAATTTTCATTATGATTCAGCCAATTATATGATGAGAGCTTGGGTGTACTCTTCTGAAACTTGAGCCCTATGAGTATTGGACAGAAGCCTCTGCCATAGCATACTGTAAAAACTTCATATTATTGATGTGTTTCTGGTGCTGGGAATTTTCATCTCTGATCTTATTTATTTTTTTTATTTTGTTACTTTAATGTAGAGATTGTAGGAGCAAATGCCTACCATCATTAGATTTATTTTACTTTTCCACAAATATTTTAAAGTTTTGTACACAGGATCATTAAATTCCATGTTCATCACAAGAGGTTGAACAGGATCATCAAGTATATCTCTCTTAAATAGTTCTTTAAGATGTTCAAAATGAAATGAAAGGAAATTAAAGAGCTCAAACCATGAATATTAGGGTCTCCATACTATCACCAAACCCTTTAATAGCACTAAAATCCCATTAGAGAAATCCACCCTCAGAATTCTGTTTCTTTAGAAGCACTCTTGCTACCACAATCTATATTAGTGCAGTTTCTGGGAAGGAACCGAACTACTAGAATGTATTTAAGTCTTTCAACTATTAACAAAATACCCAGTCAGATTCTGCTTAAAGCACATTCTTAGTCCAAAATTTTGAATCCTGTCATATTCTTCTTGAAAATCAGTTCCAAAAGACCAAAAGCCACACAATCAAATTTATAGCATCTATGGCCCCACTACTTACTCCCAACTCTCTGTTATAGTTACCTTGACATTGCTGAGGAAAACAAAACAAAACAAAACAAATTTCCAAAAGCAGCTGATGGAAGAAAAGGGTTATTTTGGCCTAGAATCTCAAATGCAAGCTTCATTATATCATTATGGCAGAAAAATGGTGGTTGAGAAGAGGCTGGACAACAATCCTGCCAAAGCAGCAAGTCTGAGAGAAGCTCTGTGAGGGATACTGATTTACAACATCTCAAAATCCATGCTCAGCAACACATCTACACCAGCAAGACTCTGTCTCTCAAATTGCCACTAGCTGGGGAACAAACAATTAAGCACATGAACTGAGGCTATGGGGGTACCTCATTAAACTACCAATATATGCTATAGTTAGTTCTTCCTGATGAGTACTGCATGCTATATACACCTCTGTGCCAGGGTGTGGGGGCCTCTACTGAAACCTCAGCTTCACTTTCAACTGCACCACACTATAGGGGAGGCTTGCAGAGATGCCAATACTGTACCACTTGTCTGGTCTTCTAGACTTTATTTGAACTTTCAATGAAGTACTTATGAAGCAATAACTCATATTCTTCATGCTAGCAAAACGAGTATCATGTGAACAATGCTGATACCTTCCACTGGCATGAGCACTTCCAGGGAACCAACTAAACACAGCTCCAGTGACGTCCAAGTATAAGTACAACTGAGCAGCAGAATATTAATCCCAGTGAAAGACTCCTGAGGCAGACCTGGAATAGATACCCTGCTGTTTTTTGTTTGTTTGTTTGTTTGTTTTTCCTGTTGTGTCTGTAGTAGCATAACAGATACAAGTAATGCCCTACAGGTATCCTATTTTCCCTGTGCAAACCACTAGACTTCCTGCCGACACTTCTCACCTTTGGACATGCTAAGGCAGGCTAAGCTGCAAATTTTCTAAATGCTTCTCCTCATCAGTGAAATACCTCAGATAACCAATTTATGAAGACCGTAGGCTTATCTGGTATCTTGGATGACTCAGTCTAAGAAACTCAGTGTTTCTTAGAAACAGTTGTAAGACATGGATCACAGTGGCAGAGGAAAACAACAGCAGAGGCAGAGGGCGGGAGTCAGGTGGTGGCTTGATTCAGGTGTCCCCCGTAAACTTAGGTTCCCAGCTGATGGAGATTTGGGAATTAAGGCCTCCTGGAGGGAGTGTACCGTTGGGGGCCAGCTTATTGGTGTTACAGCCAGTTTCCCCATTCCATTGTTTGGCACACTCTCCCGTTGCTATGGTCCAATTTATATTGGTCAGGGGGTGATGTCCACCCTCTACGCATGTTGTCATTTTTCCCTGCCATCATGGAGCTTCCCTCTCGAGCCTGTAAGCCAAATTAAACCGTTTTTTGTTTGTTTGTTTGTTTGTTTCCACAATCTGGTTTTGGCTGGGTGATTTCTACCAGCAATGCAAACCTGACTGGAGCACATAACCTCCATGCCAACATAAGGTGGACAAGGCAACAGGAGAATGTGACAAACACTGGCAAGGGTAAAGTAACTATAATACCCATAAGCCCACCCCAGAATTACACTGCCTCCTAGAGGTGTTAATTCCCAGATCTTCATCAGCTGGGAAACTAACATGCAGAACGTGGAAGTTTATGTGGGACACTTGAATCAAACCACCACACCAGGAAAGAAAAGTAGAGCAATAAAGCATTCAATTAGAAATGATTTAATAGTGTCTTATTTTAAATTACTTGGAAGCCATGCAACTAGATTGTATTTTAACTTCTAAGTTTCCAAAATAAATAAACTTATCAAATTTCAAGTTTCTTTTAAATTCCTTTCCTCTTAGCATATGATTAAATATGGGAGCCAATAAAGAAAACAAATGTTGAAAGAGAAGCTTTTCTTTCCTTGGCTCCCAAAATGCTGTAATTTCCTCATTCTCATATTATAGCTCAGACCTTTCCTTGTAAAATTACATCATTGGCTTCTTTTTCTCCTAGATGAGGACTCGTCGTTTCAGGTTGTAGAAATTCTGTTCAAATCAGCGTAAGTAAGGGAAGGAATTTACAGAATCATATAATTAGGAATAAAAACAACCAAATTCCATACAAATGTCTCTGAAATTACTGTGTTTTTTTTTTTTTTTCACTATGAGAGGGAAAGAACATGAAAAGAATTAAAGCATGAAGAAAGAAATACTTTGGTTACTTTAAAACAATGTCCTATTTGAAGTAACTCAGTTCAGAGTTAACCAGTTTTAACTATCGTGACATTTGTATAAAGTTGATAGAATTTTTTAAGTAATTTGTTTTGAATATGGCTTTTTATTTTTTTCCTTGAGGTTTGGACTTAGCAGACTTTTGTTGGTGAGAATATATAAGCATTTTAAATGTTAAATGTTGTCACTAAGGAAAATCTATGTGGTCATCTTCAGCATGAAGCCTCAAGCCTCAATTATCTTGGTCAATGTTTAAGCTTAACCATCTGAGTAGGTAAACCAAATTCAACTCAGAAAGAAATTCAAATTCCTAATGACAATTAACAAAATCACAATTACTGGTAAATCCTGTTTATTCTTAGAGAAGTTTTTTTTTTTTTTTTTTTTTTTTTTAATCCAGCTAGAACATTTAGCATGAGAACACTCAGTAAAGTTCATTATTTTTCACTGTAGGCTGAATATTTTAGAGCAGATCTCTGTAACCTAATCATCTTGCATAACTGAAAGGTAATATGTATTAAATAACATCTCTTTCAATTCTTTCCTTCAATGCTTGGCCACCTCCATTCTAGCCTCTGTTTATAACTCCTTGATTCTTTAATGTTTGTCATTTGGCTAGAATCATCAGTCTTCATACTTTTGCTGCTGGCTTATGGCACTTAATGTAATTCTCCCAAAGGAATTTATGGCTGTCATAAATATAGCACAATTTCCATCATTTCAAAGAGAATATCCCACTGAATGAATACAAAACTGTTTCTTTGTACATTCATTCATCTGTGGGTGGATTATTATGTTGTTTTACCTCTTTGATATTGAAATTAATGCCATTATATTTGAGTAGAAAAATCTATGGGAAATTCCAAAATTCTGTTATAAGTATAATTATTGTCATCAGAGAGGGCTTACTATTTGCATGCAATATCTTTTGTGGTCTTCCAGCCAGCACATAGTTAAGTCTTTCTTTTCTTTTCTTTTCTTTTCTTTTCTTTCTTTCTTTCTTTCTTTTTTTTATTTTTTCTGATTCAAGCAGTTTTATTTTTTTATTTTGATTGAAGAACTTAATCCACCCAGAGTTAGAAAAATTAAACTTACTTTCTGCATTGATAAACCAAAGCAAACTAATGGCAACAATATCTCTGATTCAGTATAGAAAAAAAAAAAAAAGGTCTAAAAAAGAAGAGCCAAATTATATCAATAGGAAGTAGTTGAAGTAATGATTTACTTTTTATAAATACCACATTGACTTTAAGAATAAAATAAATCAAATTGGCATAAATGTTAATAAAATTTAGTTCTGTTACTTCCATGCAACTAATGTTCAGAATCTTGTTTGAAATGTATACCTCTAAGTGTGATGAATATATAATTGGCTATGTCGATCATGTAATTGGAAAATTGCTAGAAAGGTGTTTTATTTTCCTAAAATATCAAGAATTAATTCATTATTGTACTATCCAACCCTTAATACTATTAGCCATGTTTCCCCTGATGACCAAGAAACGTAGTAAAAATTGAGAAATATAATTTTGCATATGTAAATTATATGAGCACATATAAATTAAAATTCACTGAAATGCAAATGTATGTTTAACTTTAAAATGACACCCTGAAAACTTATTTATATATAATGTATTCATTTCCTCCCTCCCACATTTGGTAAGCTAGATTCTTATTTCTTAGATTATAAAAAAATATATATATACTTTCTAATGCACATATAAATACTGCATGATTCAGCAATCTCAGAAAGGGGCTAGGGACATGGTTCAGTGAATACAGCACTTTGCATGCAAGCCCGAATACTTGAGTTCAGATATCTAGACCAATATAAATGACAGAAGCTATAGTAGGCTTCCATAATCCTAGCACAGCTATGGAGATATGGAAGACAGAAGGAAGAAGGTTGACTTTTACTTACAGTTTGAAAAATAACTTTCATCATGGTGGGAACAGCATGGCAAGTACAGGTGGGCATCATATCTCCACAGCAGCAGGATGAAGTAGAGACAGTGAGATATGAGCACACACTGTGGTTGGCTAATGAACCTCAAGACCTTCTCCCAGTGGCATACCTCCTCCTGCATGGCTCTCCTTCCCAAAGTCTCCACCAGCTAGGGATGAGGTACAAGGCTTACTCACAAAGACATGAGGCTCTGAGGGAAATTTTACATTCAAAGTACCACAACATCTGTCAGTATTTTTTTAAAACTTATTTTTGTTTATTTTATTTATTTATTTGAGAGCAACAGAGAGAGAGAGAGAAACAGGGGGGGGGGAGAGAGGGAGAGAGAGAGAATGGGTGCGCCAGGGCTTCCAGCCTCTGCAAACGAACTCCAGACGCGTGCGCCCCCTTGTGCATCTGGCTAACGTGGGACCTGGGGAACTGAGCCTTGAACCGGGGTCCTTAAGCTTCACAGGCAAGCGCTTAACCACTAATCCATCTCTCCAGCCCTCTATCAGTATTTTTGAGGTAATAAAACTCTTCAGAACTTTTTAGGGAAGGAAAGAAGAACTGAAATGTGGAGAAAGATATAAAAAATACAAACAGATCTACATCAATAGTGAAGGAGTGGGTGGTTGAGCTCATAACTTTTGCATCATTATGACCCAATACCTGACAGAAACAATGTAAGGGAGGAAAGCTATATATTGGCTCACATTTTCAGAGGTAGTTCAATTGATGATAGTGGAGGAGCCATGGCAATATAAGAAGCTCTGTCTTTGGCATTGGGAATGTGAAGGAGAAGCTTTTCACATTGTTCCTGCTGAGAAGCCAGAACCAGGGGGAGATTTAATGTTTAAAGGCCCAACCCTAGTGGCCTACTTCTGCCAGGCAAACTTCACCTCCTAAATGTCCCACAGCCCCCAACATAGTACTACAAGCAGGTACCATTCATTAGAAACATGAGCCTGTGGAGAATAATTTAGATTCAGACCACACCAGTGATCTACTAGTGTTCATTGGTGTGGTGGTTTGATTCAGGTGTCCCCCATAAACCTAGGTGTTCTGAATGCTAGGTTCCCAGCTGATGGATATTTGGGAATTAATGCCTCCTGCAGGGAGTGTATTGTTGGGGGCGGGCTTATGGGCTTTATAGCCAGTTTCCCCATGCCAGTGTTTGGCACACTCTCCTGTTGCTGTGGTCCATCTTCTGTTGGCCAGGGGGTGATGTCCACCCTCTGCTCATGCCATCGTTTTCCCCTGCCATCGTGGAGCTTCCCCTCGAGCCTGTAAGCCAAAATAAACCTCTTTTTCCCAGAAGCTGCTCTTGGTTGGGTGATTTCTACCAGCAATGCGAACCAGACTGCAACAATTGGTATGTAGGAAGAAAATGTATGCCAATTTCCTTTATGAATATAGTAGTTCATCAGGTCCTACCAATATGACCACAGAGAAGATGATATGCTTTCTTTGATTTTTCCGTGTATAATTTATATACCTCTTTCTGCCTTTACCTCTAAAACTTTCTTTCTTTCTTTCTTTTTTTTCTTTTGGTTTATCAAGGTAGGGTCTCACTCTAGCCCTAGCCCAGGCAGACCTGAAATTCACTATGGAGTCTCAGAGTCTCAGGGTGGCCTCAAACTCATGGTGATCTTCCTACCTCTGCCTTCTGAGTCTGGGATTAATGACATGAGCCAGCACACCATTTTTTTTTTTTTTTTTTTGGAAACTTGCTCTCTATTTTTAGCTTTCTGTTATTAAAAACATACCCTTTTGTATTAGAAATAGTATTGTGAGAAATATTTCAAACCCTGACATAAATCTCAGTATTCTCACAGTGATATTTCTGAGTGGGGAACTCATTAGGAAAAAAAAAAAAAAAAAAAAAAAAAAAAACTCTTTTTTTTTTTTTTTTTTTTTTTCCCCAGGCTGATATTTAGCAGCAAGCCCAGAGAAGTCTTTCAATATCTTCTGCTCCAGGGAAGGCTGTTTCTGCCAGGAACAACTTTGGACTCAATAACTGGCAAGAATGACATTGGCCACACACAGCAGCTGGCCAGCTGGCCTCCCATGCGTGTATTTATGCATACATCACCACCCAAAACATCCAGGAGCTACCAGTTTGCTCAGCGGGGCAACACTGAGGAAGAGACCAGTTTGATCTTTGACACTATAGTCTCATGGCAAGCACAATGCCATCCTTTGGCTGGACCATTGCATAATTATTTCAAAAGATGAGCTATGTGATAAAGAGCTGAAAAATATTCTGCTAGAATTTTGTTAGTACCCAAAACTGAAACCTAATGCATGTAACCTAAATTTGTCACACAAAATATCTCTAATGTAATCATTACAATTATAAGAAAAAGGAATTTCTTCATTTCTCAAAATATAATCAAAATAAGGTTTGAGAATTTGAGTGAAATAGGACAGAATTAAAATGATTAGTAGAAGTGGCAAAATAAAGATAAATAACAATTAAGGGAAAATATAAGAGGGAAAATTGAGGCAAGAAATAACAATTATGCTAAAGATAGAACTTGGTAAAAAACAAACAAACACAAAATAATAAGTTCATCAGAAGGAATAAAATTAAAAAATAATGTTCTGAGGCTAGATATATGCCCATAGCTTTATCCTCACACTTAATTATAAATACAGTTTCCTATCTTAGGATCACCTTAAGTGAATCTTCCTTTAGTATTGTGAAAAATCTCTACATATTGAACTTTCCATCTTATGATCTCAAAACTTTGCTAATTAAATTTTTATAAGAACCAAGTGAGTATGCGACACTACTCTGGTTAAAATATTGCAGAGTGCTGTCAGGGAGCCATAATTTACCAGAGCTCAGCTTTCCACAATGCTGGGGGTGGGAGGGAGTACTGTAGCTTTCACTAAGCACGAGCTTGAAGACCTGACTTTCCAACTCCACAATGGGGCAATACACATTATAGTGACTCATTCAGTTGTGAAAACAGTTGTGGTCTTTTACTCACTGTACATAATCATCTTTAGATTATGTCAAAATAGTCTTTGTTTATGCCACAGAACTGACCTCCTGAATGACATCATGTTTTCTTTTTCATTTCAAGAGGAGTGCCAACTTTCTCTTATGACTTTTGCTCATTATCCAGAGACACGAGGTTCTGACCCATGTATATATACTTCAAGAGCAAACAGAATGTTAAACAACATAAACTGTGCTCTCAAAGGGATGTAGTAATGGCAACTTTTTCTTCTTAAATTCTTCCCAATTGATAGTGTGCTTAGAAAGCTTCATTGTACTGTGTTCAAGAGGGTGTAGCAAAGAACAAAAAAGTTATTCAAATGTAAAAGGTACTGATTATAACACACTGATTTGCTATTGAAAGCTACAGTCTTTGGTTTAAGTGACTTCACAAATTAAAAATGTCCCACCGAATATAAATTACCTTGGGTTACAAATCTCTGTATAACAATATGATGTGTAGTTTTATTTAAATTTACTTAAACAAGTTAATATTCTTTTCTTGTGATATCTATTAGTATGAAGAGCTTTATCAAAGTATTCTACTTGCAGGGTTTTATAGGTGAAGAATCCAACAGAAAAAAAAAAAATCACGAATTGTAGTGTAGCTCTAATAGATGGACGATTCCCAGTGATGTTGATTCCTAATTCCAGTGTTTCTTTTGCTTTAAATCCACTAACCCTACTAGTTGATGATTTTATTATTCATTTTTGTTTGTATGTTTCCAGGTAGTAAATTACAAATTCAACTGATCAGAACATATTGGGGCCCTGCCCATTAGTCATGTATGTCCCCGCTGCATTCCATCTATGGACATGTCTGTCTCTGTGGTGCACCCTTTGCTCCATGGAATGATGCACAGTTGAAAATTAGCATGAATGTGGAGAAGAAAAGAAAGGAAAAGAGGAAATCAGCGTAAAGAAGAGACAGCATATTAGATTGATTGCTGCCAATAATTTGTGCTATGACATGGATTCAGGAGACAGTCTGACAATGCAAGGAATGACTAAAAGAAACTTGAAGAAAGAATGAAGAAAGTGTCCCTGAATTTAGGACATAGCATAGAAAGTTACTTGTTACCTCATAGAATGTTACCTCAGCTGTTGTCCTAGCTTTAAAAATTAATCTTCTTAGACCCATTTACAGCAGCTACTCATTGTCTCTTTTCTAAACTAGAATTGTCACACTAGGCAAATCACTTATTTCTTTATCTACATTGTGGTAGTATAAGAAACGTTCAATGTCCGGAGAGTTTTAGCTTCTGAATTACTAACATAATGAATATGTTCCTAAGTGGAACACTGATATTCTCTCTATGTCTCTCCAACCTGCTATGCCTATCATTATGGAGTAAGACAGAAAAATCATTGTCATATTTTAAGTATATTTCTAGAAGTTATTCACCCATCTCCCCAACTTCAGACTTCTCTTCTCTGGCTAGGAAGGATACTGGCTTTAAGTTAAAGTCTCTTTGGAGGGACACTGGCTTTAAATTAAAGTCTCTCTCTCTCTGTTTCCCTCTATCCCCTTGCAAATAAATGAAATAATATTTAAAAGAAGATGGAGTTTGGGAAAGAGTTGAAGTTACTTTTACCTGTTGTTGAAGGTATCACTGCACAGTGTTATGGAGTATGACAGTAAAGATGCACTTCTTTTCAAAGGTAAAGGCAATTTGTTTTCAAATGCCTTGATTGATTGTAATTAAAAGTATTTTATGTATAATAGGTGAAAAACTAAAGGCTCTCTAAGCACAGAGCCTGAGACAAAGTTTCAAGTTATGCAATTTATGGATCAATACAATTTGGAGCAAATAATTCAGGAAAACAGGGTAAATAGGGAAGTGATTAGAATTATTTTGATAGTGTCAGGTAATAGAACAGATGTCACATCTCCACTGAATGTAACCACATTAAGCAAAATTATCAAGTGAATGATATAAATACAAATACATATGAACCTCATGCATAAATTCCATTAAAGCATGATCTTTTGGCTACTGCCACACAAATTGGCAATATCTTGCAGTCTCTTTGCTATATAGGCTATCTCGTTCCAGAAATGGTTTTGCAATTTTCTGGACAGTGCCAACTTTACTATCATAGTTTACCAGTAATTAAGTATAGTGGTTACAGGTCTTTTGAATAATAACAATCACTGAACAAACTTTTTCTGGGAAGATAATTTTGCTTCAGAAACTTGGAAGAGGACATGATAGCTTGTTCCACCACCAATGTAATAGGGCATGTGTTGGCTTAGGATCTTTTTATTTTCCAACAATTACATTCAAAACTAACACAAGAGAGGGCTGGAGAAATGGCTTATCAGTTAAGGCATTTGCTTGCAAAGCCAAAGGACCTTGGTTTGATTTCCCAGGACCCATGTAAGGCAGATGCACAAGGTAGTGCATGCTTCTGGAGTTCATTTGCAGTGGCTGGAGGCCCTGGGGCACCCATTCTCTCTCTCTCTCTCCATGTCTGCCTCTTTCCCTTTCTTGCTGTCTCAAATAAATTAACTGATTAATTAATTAATTAAAAACTAGCTCAAAATATTTAGTGAGCTTTGCATTTATTCAGAAGTGCAATTCTACAAACAACAACAAAAAATGGGACTTGTTCTTAATCTTTACCTCTACCTGCTTAATGCATGAAAGTTATGCTTAAGATAATCATAGTTGACTTTATCAAAATTTTCCCCTTGAGTCACTTAAAGATTATATGAACAATGTCCTCTGTAGTTTCCCCCAGATATTTCCGTGGGTTAAATCTTAACTGTTTACAAAATAATCTAGTTATTAATGTTTGTTCTAAATGTTTCCATTAGTTATTATTTGGTTTTGTTCCATACACTTTCACTGGACTTCCTAGGATAACCTAAAAAAAATTAATTTACTTAAATTTAATTTGTTTGCTATATCTTCTGTAAGACTTTTAATAAGCTAAGAATGAAACTCCAAATTACAAACAATAGAATTGCATGACTCTCAATAAATGCCAAAAATTAAAATTTTATGATATTAGCGATGCCCCCCCCCATCTCTCTTGTTGCAATTTCACCAATCAAAACATACTCTGGGGTCATTATACTTATGCTCAGAGTATTTGTAATGTTGATATCTCTGATACAGTATTATATTCCATGCCTTATTTATTTTATATCAAATTATGTCTTCAATTGTATGCTTTTTTCCCCAGGAATTCCTATGTCCTAGTACTAAGCTATTATCAAGGGCATAGTTACTCATGTGTTTATTACACATGTGAAGAGTCCAATCCCAGATGCTCATCAGTCTGTTCCTTGAAACCAATCCTAGTGACATTTAGTGTATGAATTATAATTTCAATAGGAGAGATGATTCTACTCATAACAGTTAAATGAAGAATCCTTTTAAATAAATGAATTTTAATGATAGGATCATATCTAGGTAGGTATTTACCCCATAGTAAATGAATCTAGCACATAGGTTGAGAAGTCCAGAGTCTAACAATTAGTGTCACCAATAAGCTTGATATATTTTTCTTGATTTTGAGAGCTGAAGACTCTTATGTCCCACGTCTTACAAGGATTCAGCCACTGCCACACTCTAGAGTAAAGCAAAAGAGAAACCACTGACTGTCTTGACTTTCCATGTTGCCTCTTGTTTCTAACTCCTTATGACCATAACGCACCGGCAAGGAAACAAACCAATAACACAGTCTTCAACCAGCCTGAATACACAGAAAAGCAGAAAAGGTGAGGAGATATGTTTGAGTAACTGGAGAATTAGTGCATGCCTGTGTTATGTATCTTGACTTTTCCAGCCTTTCAAACAAAAATAACACTCATTCTTGTCATGAGGCAAACAAAGAGTATCCTTGAACAAAATCTATCATTTGTTTTTAATTTCTTTGGTTGTTTAAAGAGTTATGTTTTCAGATTTTATATGATAGTGTTTTGTGTCTTGTAATATTAATAACAAAGCAAGTCCTAAATAACTCCAGTCAACACTGAATACTTAAAAAATAATCTGATATTTTGTTTATGATGAAAATTAAAAATTGTCTGCATGTCTGGGAAAACAAAGTAAAGGGAAAGTTGAGAAAGAAATCTATTAGAAGACAAGAGCAATAAAATGTGAAGAAAAACAAACTTTGAGAAGTTTCTTTTTGGATACGCCAAGAAATGAACATTAAAACTCTGCAAAGTATATTTTAATTTTCTAATTGGATACTTAGAATTATATAATAAATGTAATTTATTAATTTTAAGCATTTTTGTTAATTATAAAATACTTTAAAAGGCGGGACCATAGCTTTTATTTAAGCAAGTAAATCTAAATGCAAGTAAAATAGGACTATCTCTACATAACGGTGCTTAGTTTTTTTTTTTTTCTTCTATCATAGAAAAATGAAAAGGATTATGTATAGGTAACTGATATTGTAAAGTTAGTTGTTTAATATTCCATATGTATATATTTTTCTTCATTCATAGATGACACTAATAATAAATACTTCAGTTTTGTGGTCTGATTTCTCAATAAGAAATTTCAAGCAGAAATCTGCTGTTTGGCCACAGTGAACAAGTGCCTCAGTAACTTTCTTTAGTGGTGGGTGGTGATTCGGGGATGGTTAAGATAGGAAGTGTAAGGTTCAGGAGTAACCAAGACCACAAAAACCACTCTGAGGCAAAAATGAAAGCGTTTATTCAGGAAAAAATATGAGCTATAAGGACTGATTGTCAAGAGCAGAGCACAGCCACCTTGAGATTCCAGATAGTACACTATATAGGGCTCTTCAGTTGGGGGAAGGTGAGATAGGTAAAAGAACTCCTTTGTTCTTCACATTAGTCATTTCACATTGCTAGGGTGTGAGACCAGTATAATGACCAAGTGACTTACAAGAGAAGGGGGCAGGAAACTATGACCTACTTGGGATGTTAGGCAAGGAAGAGATAATGGCTGGATAGTTTCTTGAGGAAAGTGGATAAGTTTCTGTTGGCATCTTGCTGTCCTTGGTGATGTCACTTTTGGGAGCCTATCTCAACCTAACAGGATTCTATCCTGACCCTAAACCAAAGAACCCCAGAAGGTGTTCTCATCCTTTATACAGACTAAGTAAGGTGTCCTGCGTATTGAGAGGTTAACAGCTGTCACATATTCCTAAAGAAAAGCTGTACCTCACAGTTCCATACTGCACCCAATGACTATATCGCCATGAAACTTATTAAAAATCAATGAGAAATTAGCAACCAGCTTTTCATCAAAATATTCATAAGAATAACCCCGTTTCACATAATATAGATGTATTCTGCATCCTCAGATCAGTTCCTTGAAGGCTCCCTCAGTATACATTGACACAATGTATCCTAACTTCTCTGAAAGAGCTTTTAGAGTCTATCACGTCAATGGTCTGTGCATGAGGACTCCCTTAGTATGAATTGAAACAATACACCATGATAGCTGCTGTATAACTGAGCATGGTTTCAGTGGGAAAAAAAAAATAACAATGGTTGCATTAAGATTTGAGTGAAATTTCTCCCATGCTTTGCATGAGATAATTATGACTTATATGCCGTTGTTATTATCTCAATAGAAGTGTAAAAAGACAAAGAGAAGCAACAGTAGAATTGTGTTCTTACAAAGTCATGTTTTTATAATCTTTTCTCTAAATCATTTTCTTTTCCCATAAACAATAAATAATCAAAGGTGAGTTTACTTACAGTTACAAAAGTTATACAAATTACAAGAATCGTGATGATAACAGGAAGCACTTGGCTTCCCTGCTATGGCAGATACTATCTGCATCTCTTTACAGCTATCACACCATTTAAGATGGAAATCCACATCTAAATTTCATGGCATGACTTTGCTTCACCACAGACAGGAAAATAAGGGCTTCCAAATTGAATTTTCCTCCTAGATTTCCATGGTTAAATGCTCCATGAAAATAAATACAACATATCTTACTTTGTCAGTTACATGTGTTTGAATTCCTGCATGGTAGAACTCTCACCAATATTTACAACACATTCTCTGTTTGTTAGTAAAGCACATATCCCCATGTAATCTCAGGAATCATGGGTAACCTCTTTCAAAGGACTTTTCTTTTTTTATAACCCAGTTCTTACAACATGCAGATCACAGACATAATTATGTTTGCCTCACTGTCTAAGCATGAGATGAAAGCAAAGGTCTCTCAAGTGGCTCTTGATTACTCATTCTGTCTTAGTGAAGGTCAAGGAGGTTAGGCCAAGACAAACAATACTGGGTTAATGAATCTTTTGCATTCATAAAAGAACTTCTTCAAAATGAAAATTTTAGGCAAATCTTAGGCAAAATTTTAATATGAAAGGCCAGAGCTATTCCTCCAAAGGACTGGAGCTGATGAATCATATCTAATCCTAGATCTTGTTCTCAGGGAACTCTTCTCAGTTAAACTTTATGCATGATGCTTTAAATAATATCAATATTTGGCAATGCGTGTCTTTGTTCAGGAGAGAGCATATCCTACATTTACAGTGAAACTCTATTACAACTCTGGAAAAGATATAAAAACCTTAAACTGACATTGAAAGAACAATAAGGATGCATATTCCCCATAGAAATCAAATAGTCATTAAGTATTTCAAAGTATACTCCTTCCCAATGTAGAAAGGGTTGGCAGCAACAAGCCCAAGAACTAAATACCATGGTCTTACACAAATAGCATTTTTGTCAGTACAGCTCTTATTTTGATACAGACCAGAGTTGGGAACAATTTAGCCTGGGAAGAATTTGTTTTTATTTGCCTGATATTGCTGTAGCAGAAACTTTGAACCAACCAATGATCCATGTCATTTTACTGAACATGTCACATTAGAGCAGCCGACTAATTCACAGCCAACAGTAAACACTCGGGGCAGCTGTAAGCAGCCTTCACTATAATGTCCAAACAGCCACATATGACATTATGCTTTAATATTGCTAACCCTGGCAGTAACCTTTTTCATAATAAAAGAGTCCTTATGCCCAGAAAACAAATCACATGAAAATGTCATAATGTTCACAAAAAAATGCTCATGATTGCAGGTATATACTAAAGGTGGCCAAAGAACAGAAAAATAATTTTTTCATTTGTTTTCATAGTTGACTCAGGTGGAAAAAAAAGGGGCTTTTGGAAAATAAAACTCAAGCAGAAATATGGTCAAGGCAGTAAACTACTTAAATCTTGGAATTTGAGTATTTAAATGCAATCATGTTAATTGCAAGGGCCAAGTTAGAAGGAACATGAACTTACATTGTAAGGGTATCACTAGAGGGAACATAAACTTTTTTTCTCTATAAATGCACCATGCTATGTCTCCTCTTAGCAAGAAAAAAATGCATGAAATAGTACTGAGATAGCAGGTCCAACTGCAGGACAGTGAACACTGCTCAAGGTGACAACTGTTCTCAATGCCCAGAGTGATTTCAGTCAGGAACTGCCATGTGTCAGGAATTGAACCAAGGACCTGAGATTCTTACCAGAAAGAAGAATAACATTTGTTCTTTTTTACTCATAGAGGAATGCTGTAAAGTTTCATGATTAATAAATCTACTAAGTGCATGCTTAAAAAGCCAGTAATTTATAAATATTGATCTTATGAACAAAAACATAGACTCTTGAAAGTAAAAAAAAAAAAAAAAAAAATGCAGCGGCATTTGTTACTCTTTTCGAATCCAAAAATAAAAAGCTTGAACTTTTAAAAAGGGTATAGAGTCAAACAAGAAAGAAAATAAATTCTGAAAAATATAAGTACCTTACATCTACCTTTAGCCAAGCTAAATACTTTATTACATGTTACATATACTATTATTACATTGTGCAATTATTTCCAGATTTGCATGCATTTATAAGTATATGTGTATACACTTTCACACACTGTATATACAATATAGTTTATATGCATGCATATATGTATACAATAAATGTGTTATTTATCTATTTATCTATTTATTTATTTTTTTGAGTTTGGGTCTCACTCTGGTCCAGGCTGACCTGGAATTAACTATGTAGTCTCAGGGTGGCCTCAAACTCACGGCAATTCTCCTACCTCTGCCTCCCGAGTGCTGGGATTAAAGGCATGAACCACCATGCCCGGCTTAAATGTTCTTTTTAACATGATAAAGAGGGTCTGATTATTTTATCATTTTTAATTTAATAACTTTAAAATTTCATATCTTTTGATAGATAGACAAACCTTTTTGGAAAATTTTATTTGTGATTGAACAGTAACAAACTCAATGTCACAACCAATATTGATGTGTAAGATCCAGAGTTCCTACCCAGTGATTCTTACAACATTTAAAAAAAATTGTCTATGAATGTACATCTAAATATTTTATTTATGTTTTCCCATAAGGCAACAGCTTTCCTTGTTAGTGGAATACAAGGTTTGTGGGGAGATCCTGCTGCCTTCCATCTGCTAGAGACACTGATGAGTCTGCTCTGGCTTTGGCAGTTCTTTGCTATGTGAATTCTTCTCAAAATTCATTTTTACCCTTTCAGAATCCCAATATCTTAAGCTCTATAATGAATTTGGCTTCACAATTGGAAAGAAGTCGGATGAGAACAAGCATTCACTCATTAAATTTCTCAAACAGGAAATACCAATGCTGCTGTCAGTTTATCATGCCACTCAGGAAAGGTGGTGTTCAGTGTGATGTATTCTGATGTCCTTTGACCTTCATTGATATTTTATTGGAACCTAGACATCACACATTTTCAATAATAAACAATCAATAAACAAGATATATTTATTGGTTTCAGTTTTAGGGGGGAAAAAAAAAGAATGAACTGATTTCTTCAATTCCTACACATATCCAAAGCTGCATGGATTTGTTTACTGAAGTGCTTTAAACAGTCCCAGGAGACCTAGAAAAATCACAAAAATTCACAGTAGTCCAATTTCAACCTCCATCTCAGATATACTGTGATTGACTCCCAAACCTTACACAGCTTGTTTCAGTTATAGATGTAAGGTAAGGGAAGGTCTTTCCCAACATCTGAAAAAAAGAAAAGAATTTCCCAAATAGTGGGAGAAGTAGAGGACATGTTCTTATATTCTGTGTTCCTGGAGGGGTAAGATATTCCCAAGAATTAATGGGTGAATATAACTGAGACAGACACACTACTCATTTGCATATATAAGCTTTTCAAATTTCCAAGGAGTTAATACATCATTGAATCAATGCTATGAGGCAAACTCTGAGCAGTTAGGTCATCAGAGTAAGTTATGTACCTTAGAATCTGAAGTTAACTTTCTCCGAACACTGGCTACAGCAATTTGCTAAATGGTACTCTAGTGATCAGAAAAGGCAAAGGCAGTACCCCATGTGCTAGATTATTCCCAGGAAGTCATTAGCACACCCAAAGAATCCAGCTTATAAGACCTGGCAGAGCACATACTGTCAGTTCAATGACTCACAATACAAGTCAGATGAATACAGCAGAGACATGGAAGGTGGAAGCTGGATGCCACAGAGGATGAGCATGTCTTAAAGATTTCCATGACCATCCATGTTGTTTTCCCCAATGGATCAGCCTTCAGTTGTCTACAATGTGAAGTTATTTGTTCACACTGTCTTTAGTATTCAGAAATGAATCCAGAAGACTAAGCAATGAGCAAAGCTCAATATACAAAGAGTTAGCATTACAACACTTGTAATCCATGCTCTTGACAATTGTAGGAGTTCAATAGAGCTTTCAAATCTCAGAAATATTCCCACATAATACATGTAAGAAGAATTAAATATATTACTCATGTCCTAAACCAGAAAAGTGGCATTTACAAATTTACTTACCTGTTCTGTCTTCTTGTTTTCCATGTTTAGGTGAAATTATACAATTTCATTTATTTAATATTTATAAGAAAGACAATATTTGTAGACTATTTTTAGCTAGATTTGAAAAGCCTTTTTATTTGACCTATATTAAAGGAACTGTTTATAACATAATCATTTGTATGCTATGTGATATGCCTTAAAGAGTCCTTGAAAAATATGTAATGTAAAAATCATTCCACTTGTTGGCACCACTTACTACTCCACGTACAGTGCTCATACAAACTTTAAAATATAGAATTGAATAGGAACATTATTTAAAACATTTATTTTCTCCTCATACTTAATTTATACTTTAAATTGTGCCCTTGTGGGAAAGAAAATGTCATTTCACAGACAGATGTCATAAGGCTGCTATTTAATAGAATTGCTCAAGAACTTTCTCTAAAGCTGAAAGGCAACTCACATTCTTCTGAGAAGACCACTTGCTCTGCCGGTCATTGTAAAACATTCAGTCTTGAAACTAATTCATGATTGAGGATCCTTAGGAACAAAGCAAAAAGCATAAAAAAAGAGTTCTAGAAAGCCACGTTACCTTGCTCCTTCTAATAACTAAGTAAAAGAAAATGAAGAATTTAAATTATATTTTTAATTCACCCTCTTTCATTGACTTAGTTATTTGGTAGTGAGAGAGAGAGAGTAAAAGGCAGATAGGCAAAGAAAGAAGGGGCGTGCCAGGGCTCCTAGCCACTGCAGAGGAACTACAGATGAATGAGCTACTTTGTACATCTGGCTTACTTGAGTACTAGGGAATTAGACCTGTGTCCTTAAGCTTGCAGTCCATGTGGAAACTTATTTTTAATTTCTTTCAACTTGTAATTATGTCTTGATATTATTGCAGTTGAATGTCCAAGTAGGGTGTAACTTTTTTTTATTTATTTATTTTTAATTTTTATTTTTTTGGTTTTTCGAGGTAGGGTCTCACTCTAGCCCAGGATGACCTGGAATTCACTATGGAGTCTCAGGCTGGCCTCAAACTCATGGCAATCCTCCTACCTCTGCCTCCCAAGTGCTGGGATTAAAGGTGTGCACCACCATGCCCGGCTAAAATTTTATTTAAAATGAACAAAATAGCTTAAATACTTTTGATTCTATGCTATAATTTAAATGTGCTAAATATAAAAATATAAAAGTGTAAAAAAAAAAGTTAAATGAGGGCTATAGAGGTAGCTTAGTGGTTAAGGTGCTTACCTGCGAAGTTTAAGGACCCAGATTAAATTCCCCAGTATCCACCTAAGCCAGATGCACAAGATAGCATATGCAGCTGGAGTTTGTACGCAGTGGCAGGTGGCCCTGGCAGGCCCACTTTCTCTCTCTCTTATCTCTCTCTGCATGCAAATAAATAAATAAAATGTTTAAAAACTCTTCCTGACCTCACATAATGATGAGGAGCAAATCTGGTAAGACAATTATATGAGATGAGTGAGAAAAGACAGTCAAACAAGCAAGATGAGACTCAGAATAGTAATGTCAACTTCTCTTGTCCTCAAGTTTCATAGGGTGACAGGAGCTCACAGAGTTTTATGCACAATATTTTTTATAGCTTTATAACCAGGGCCCAGAGTCAATAGCCTTCTATGACAGGCAGCAACATCCCAGTTTCACTCTCCTGGGGATCCAGTATTTGCACTTTTGGCATGCTCTGATCACTTTGACCTAAATAGTGATTTGCTTGACTAACAGTTAAAAGTGCCTAGTATCTGGGGATGATAAGCTTTGCCATCTGGCACACTCAAGGAGGAAGTTCATAGATGTTCAGGAATGGTTGTCTTTCTCAATATCAGAATTAAATTGTTGTGTCAATTTTTTTTCCATATAAATAGTTTTGCAACTGTAATCATTATTTATTTTCATATGTGTGATTAGGGACAGCAGGGTCTGTTGCCACTGCAAACAAATGCCTGTCTGGCTTTACATGGGTAGCTGAGGAATTGAACCTGATCTGGTAGCTTTCTAGTCAAGCACTTTTAACTGATGAGCCATCTCCTCAGCCCTAGAAATATTATAGATACATACAAATGAAATAAAATGTAAAATTTCATTCTTAACCTAAAGATTTTTGAGGGGAAAAGTACATGCAAATTTCATGATAAAGAAGAAGAAAAGGTGGGTGGCAGAACAAGTATATGACAGGATGAATAAGCTGGGACAAAGGACATACATTGGGGCAATGTTTCAATCCATATGAGCATTTTGATCCTGGACACAATAGTAGTTTGTCCCAGAGAGCTCTTCCTTTAGGGGACTTTCCAGTGCATTGCAGGATGCTTAACTCTTACACACTGCCAGTGGTTCTCCTCTCCTAGTTATGACAATAAAAATTTTGTTCAGATATTGTCAAATGTTCCCAGGGGGCAAAGTTGTCCTTGGCTGAGTCTTACTGAATTAGATGAAAAAAGAGAGGGAGAAATAAAATAAACAAAGCACAAAAGTGGAGTAGGAACATAATATAAAAAAAATAGGGCAAGGTAATTTGAAAATACAATTATCAACCACTTATTTTATGCTTAGTTCTATGACAAACCTAATAAACACATTATTTCACTTAACACGGTAATTTTTTAATACATGTACTAGTACTATCATTTCTGTTTTAACTCAGAGAAGATAAAACCTCCTGTAATTTAAGTAATTTTCAAAAGCTGATGCATCTCTTTGATGCAGTTTTCTAACAGTTTGAAAATTAGACTAGAAAATAAGTTTGATAACTGCTACATGCAGAATTGGGGCACCATGTTTATGTAATAACTGAAATCATAAAATGAGGGACAAGAATATTCCCTCTTCTGTCATCATAATAAAAATGAGATTTGAAAGACTTTATTTTCGGGTTGGAAAGATGGCTTAGCCGTTAAGCACTTGCCTGTGAAGCCTAAGGACCCTGGTTCGAGGCTCGGTTCCTCAGGTCCCACGTTAGCCAGATGCACAAGGAGGCGCAGGCATCTGGAGTTCGTTTGCAGAGGCTGGAAGCCCTGGCGCGCCCATTCTCTCTCTTCCTCTATCTGTCTTTCTCTCTGTGTCTGTAGCTCTCAAATAAATAAATAAATAAATAATTTTTTAAAAAGACTTTATTTTCATTTGTTTGTTTTAGGAAACACCTCAAGACAGTTTATTTTCATTTTTAAATGCTTATGATTATTAAAGATAATACTCGTAGCCGTTAACTTCTGATTGCTGGGACAAAACACACAAGAAATGTCATATAGAAGGAAAGTTTTGTGTTCTTGTTTGTTTTTCTGAATTAGAGCTTTCAGGGGAAGTTTCATCATGGGCAGAGAGGCACAGGGAAGAAAACATGTCAGTATCACACACCTGTGTGTCACATCCTCTCATCAGCAAGCAAGAAGGAGAAATTGTGAACTAAGTGTAGCAAGTAAGGCTCAGATGTCATCCCCCAAAATCTGTCCCAAGTGGCACACCTCCTCTACTAAAGACCCCACCTCCTAAAATATCCACCAGGTGGAGATTAAATATGAGATTTAATTACGAGGACATGACTCTATGAGGGAAATTTTACATGCCAACTACAAAAATTCACTGAAAAGAAAACCAAAATGTGTATTTATTTTGTAGCCAAAGAGAGAAATTATAGCAAAGATAAGAAATTTACATGGAACACTTCTTTAGATTTTCTTTAAATATGTATAACATCTTATCAAATTTCCTCCCCAACATATTTGGTAGTGTAACATGCGGACAAATAATTGGGTTCCAATCCACAGTATGAACCATTTATCCAGTTTTCCATGAAGGATATCCCTTTGTAAGAACCAGCATATTGTGGAGTCTGTATGACAATGACGACATGTAGAGAAAGATCCATAGACTTGAGCATTTCTGTTAGATGATAGCATCAGCTTAAATATGTTTTCCTGGCATATCTACAATGCATCAGCAGTTACTGATTTCAGTACCAGAAGCCTAAGCAGCATGATCTCATAGAAGGATATTATTTTGAAAGTTTTCTGGCATCATACATAAAATAATTAATCTTCAACCCAATAGTTTCAGGAAATAATTCAAGATATAGGATTTACAAAGAATTGAGATAATTAGGAGGCTGTACTTACCAATTGTATTTGCCTGTATGTGTTTAAATAATTTGTTACATAAAAATGTTATAGGAAAAATCCATTAAGATATATAATAATATTTATAAAAATCAATTTAGTTGAAGTCTATTATAATGCTATCCCATGATCACAATTAATTCAATTTCTGAAATCTCATGTTTAGTGAGTCAAAACATAACTATTGTTACATTCCACACATATTTGCCTAAATAGCAAGATATTATTGGGGAACATTCCATATGAAAAATATATTGTTGCAATACTCAAACATTGTATAAACCAGGTTAAATGGAACAAGAGATATATAGGTAATTAGAATATAGGACACAAAGATATAACTATTATCAGGGAAATTCAAAGTTTCTGAGGCCATGAAGAAGTATGTACTCTGTTAGACAAGCATCAGGGTGATTGGTAGAGTATAAGCCAGTGATGGGACAAGTTAGGCAGAGAGCTAGCATGTCAGCACTTCTAGCTTTGGGGCCATTTAAGGGCCTTAGGTTTTACTATAGGAGAAGATGATGACTTTTAGAAGCTTTGAACAAAATAATGAAACTCATGTATTTAACTAGGGTCAGTTAAATTTTGGGAATAGGCCAGAGAAAATGACTAAGGTGTAAGCAAGAAATTAGGAAAGTAATAAAATAATACAAGATGGAGATACATGTGAATAGAAACTGTGGGAAGAAGAACTCAAGTTTATAAAAATAAATAAATAAATAACTCCATGTTGGCATTAAAGATAGAAAAAAAAAAAAAGATTATGGAGGCACAGCCCAATCCCCAATTTGAGTAATAACCAAGCTATGTAAATATATTCAGGTTAAGAATCTTAACCTGATTTTTTTAATTTAGTTTTTTTTTTAATTTAAAATATTCTAAAGATAAATTTTAACAAAAGTTTTCTTTGTTAAATATATTATTCACATGAGAATTGCATAATTGTAAACAACCTAAAATATAGAAGCAATAAATCAGGTCAAAGTGGTCAAGTATTATTATATCTGACTAAACCACTTCTTGACCACAATGAAAGCAGGCAACAGAATAAAGTGACAGCCTATATAGTAATAGATAATACTTTTCAGTCATATACTTGAGATGATTAATAGCTAAAAATAAATATTACAAGCAACTCAACAGAAAAAAAACATAACTGCCTTTAAAAAATGATCCAAGGACGTGATAGACTCTTATTGGAACAAGATAGTTGAACAACCAAGTGACTTATAAATAAACATTCAACATTAGTATTCTCTGTATTAATGACAGATATCAGGGTATGGTAGGAGGTACACCTGAGCCAGG
Organism: Jaculus jaculus; assembly: GCF_020740685.1. Classification (NCBI taxonomy): domain Eukaryota; kingdom Metazoa; phylum Chordata; class Mammalia; order Rodentia; family Dipodidae; genus Jaculus; species Jaculus jaculus. The sequence continues at coordinate 54,041,171 of NC_059104.1, forward strand.
ACTTCAGGAATAACCTGGGAAATATAGAAGCACCCTGTTTACAAAACATGTAAAAGACAAACTAAACAAGAATGACCACAACATGAGATTTCATCTCTTAAAATAGTCAAGAAGATGAAAAACAGCAAGGATTGACAACAATGTGGAAATGCACAATGGCTCCCTCAAAGGCTATCTCTGGGAATGTAAGTCAGTGCAGCCACCATGGAAAATGGTAAGTTCCCCAGACACTACACACAGAATTGCTCCCACATGATGGAGCACATCTTATGTTTTGAAAATGGCTATGAGCACTGGGAAACAGGTTTCCTCACTGCCTGAATGGAGACCCAATGGAACCATGAGAATGGGCCATTGGTTGCAGTGGAGATTCAGAGAAGATTCCAGGACCATGAGATGGCTGCCAAGGGGTGCTGTCCATTCTGGATGAAATTTCCAAGAACTGTGAAGAGCCTAACTGAAGGGGCGGAATTGGAACTCCAGAGACTTACTTGTCACCGACTAGAGATTTTGGACTTGGAGCTACAGTTTGATATTTACCCTGTTTAAATCTTGTATTGGTTAAATATTTATTAGCTATGCTCAGTGCCATATTTTGAAGTGTAAGTGTTTGTTCTGAGCCATTATGGGTTTTGGGGGGATTTATTGGTATTATGGTTCAGTGAAAAGACCTAGGACTATGGGAATGTTTGAATATCATTGGGATTGATAAGAATTATCCATTGCATTTTAATTTTTTGTTTATTATTTTTATTTATTTATTAGAGAGCGATAGAGAGAGAAAGAGGCAGGGAAGGAGAGAGAGAGGGTGGGGGAATACAGAGGGAATGAATGGGCACTCCAGGGCCTCCAGCCACTGCAAATGAACTCCAGATGCGTGCACCCCTTTGTGCATCTGGCTAACGTGGGTCCTGAGGAATTCAGCCTTGAACTGGGGTCCTTAGGCTTCACAGGCAAGCAATTAACTGCTAAGCCATCTCTCCAGCCCTATCTGTTGCATTTTAGATCATGCATGGTTATCATCTTATGGGGGCCAGGGCCAGAATGTGTTGGCTTGATTCAGGTATCCCACATAACCTTAGGTGTTATGAATGCTAGATTCCCAGCTGATGTGGATTTGGATATTAACACCTCTTGAAGGCAGTGTGTTGCTGGAGATGGGCTTATGGTTATTATACACAGTTTCCCCTTGCCAGTGTTTAGAGCACTCTCCTGTTGCCATTGTTCCCCTTATGTTAAACAGAGGGTGATGCCCACCTTCTGCTCATGCCATTGTTTTCCCTGCCATCATGGAGCTTCTTGAGTCTGTAAGCCAAAATAAAACCTGTGTTACCAAAAGCTGCTCATGGCTGGGTGATTTCTGCCTGCAAGGTGAACCTGACTGAACCAGCTAACAATTCCTAGAACTGTTAAAATGATAATAAATATTTTTTTAAGTACAGAAGAACACAAATCTTCATAAATATAAGCCAATAACTTTGTAAAATATAGTTATTTGCTTTGCTAACATTTTGCTCACATATGCTATGAAAATATGTTTCCAGTAGTCACAATTGTCAGTAACCTATGATATTTGTGTAATTATTCAAATTACCAAGAAATCTTTTATTTTAAAGAACTTCCTATACATTTTTTAAATTTTTTTCTCAATTTTTATTAATATTTTCCAAGATTATAAAAAATATCCCATGGTAATCCCCTCCCTACCTCCACTTTCCCCTTTGAAATTCCATTCTCCATCATATCCCCTCCCCATCTCAATCATTTTCTCTTTTATTTTGATGTCATGATCTTTTCCTCCTCTTATGATGGTCTTGTGTAGGTAGTGTCAGGCATGGTGAGGTCATGGATATGCAAGCCATTTTGTGTCTGGAGGAGCATGTAGTAAGGAGTGCTACTCTTCCTTTGGCTCTTACATTCTTTCTGCCACCTCTTCCACATTAGACCCTGAGCCTTGGAAGCTGTGATAGAGGTATTACTCAGAAACAAAATTTTTTATTTTAAAAATATTATTGAAAATCTCATTTAATAAGTGTTCTTACCATTAATAAATTAGAATAAATGTGAGTATTTAATGGTAAAAAGTGATCAAAGATTAACCTTTTTTCCTAGTATAATTTTGATTGATTTTTTTTCTTTTACTGTGTTCCATGTACAATAAAAAATTGAAATGCTTTTCTTAAGATATTTAATTTTTTTTCAACATAATTTGTGGTCAAGATTGTGGAAGTCTATACAATAATGATAGGATGGGATTTTTCTGAATTCACATTGATGGTATTTCAAGTAATGATTAAATTAACATTTGCATTTGTGGTATGAAAAATTAGTTTTGTTCTTTATGGAGTGCTCAGTGTCATTCTCCTTTTGTCAAGAAAGTAAATTGAATAGCTCAATGAGGCTTTGTGAAGAAGTGTTTACTCTTTTATTATGTTCTAGAGGTTGAGAATACAGATATTGCTTTCTTTACAGAAGGCTGTATGATAACTCTGACAAGAGTAGAAGCAGAGTTCTTAGCAAAAGGCTAAATAATATGGCCAAACCCCCAGCCAGGAATAACTAGCAGAACAATGCTCCATTATGAACATAAACTGAAGGTTTCATTCATATTATTTCTTTGCATAGAAGAATGTTTAGTAGTTTCAAACCTGAAATGCCCTCTTCCATTTTCTTCTTCATTATGTAGAACTGAATAGGCAACCTAGCTTTCTTTTACTTCTTTTACTTCTTAAGCCTTGTTTAATGATTTTTCAATGGTTTTACAAAGGAAAGCTTTAGCTTAATTCACTAAGATGCTAATGTCTCTTACCATTACAAATAAAATGCCTTATAACAAATTAACTGAAACAAATCCACTCACTTGCTTTATTTTCCATTTAATCATGGGGTATTACCTGAACTCTAGAATGCAAAGCCATACTTTGAGAGGATCTGATGCATATGGTTTTGAGCCTATGAATCCCTTTCTTCAATTATTTCACCTAGTTAAGGTTTTGTCACTTTTATTTTCAGACATAGAATCAAGTTACTCTCTTTGACACTCAGAGTTGCCATATCATTAAACCCAAAAAGAAAACAAATATCCTGTGCTCAAGTTTCATGTCATTTTATAGTAACAAATCTTTTATTTGTAAGAGATTATTGAGACATTTATATTTTGTGTAGTCTTGTCAAAGTAACAAAGATTATTGTGGGAAATTTCATATACTTTCATATTTAATAATATATTTGTAATATGATTCAGATATAATAAAAATTGTTTTTCTCCAAATCAAGAGCTCAATATCTGGGATGTGGAAATCCCTCCAATGGGTACTGATTGAATGACTATGGGTCCATGGCAGTTCTGTATATAAGCATATCAGTTATTTCTTGATGCTGTGAACAAATACCTGACAAGATCACCTAAGGAAGAAAATAATTTACTTTGGCTTATATTTCCAAAGAATAGCATCCAACATAGAAGGAAAGGAACTTGAGGGCAGAATATTAACAAATTTGGTCATATTGTGTGCACAATAGAGAAGCAAAGGTTGAACTTAATAGTGGTGTAGCTACAATAGTTTACATGACCCACTTTCTCTAGTAAGGCTTCACCTAATAATGGTTTTATAACCTTCCAAACAGTGCCATGAGCTGAGATCCAAGTGTTCAATACAGTAACTAATGGGAAACCTTACATTCAAACATAGTAATAAGTGAAAGGGAGAAGAGAAAAATTATGATAGAAACATTGCCTAGGTTCCAAGTATGTGGTAGGAATTCTCAACAATCGATAATTACCTTTACGAAATACAACATACCAAAACCTATGGAACATATTGCAGGCAGTCCTCAGAGGAAAGTGTATAGGTTTAAATAATGAAGTCATTCAGAAAACAATAACAAATCTCAAAATACCAGACAGAGAGAAGCAATATTAGGACAGAAATCAATGAAACAGCTTAAAATACTGATGAAACAGAGTTGGTTCTTTGAAAAAAACTAACAAGAAAAAAAAAAAAAACCTACCTAGTCAAATTATCAAAAGAAAGAGATAGAGGAGAGAGAGAGAGAGAGAGAGAGAGAGAGAGAGAGAGAGAGAGAGGGAGAGAGAGAGAGAGAATCCTATTCAAAAGAATTAGAGATAAAAAGGGGGAGGAGTACAATAGATACCAGAGAAATTGAAAGAATCATAAGGACATAGTTCAAACACATATAGTTTGTAAAATTGGGAAATCTGAAAGAAGTAGGGTAAACAACTACTCTAACTGGATATGATGCCAGCTACATGAGAGTGAATTCATGCCTGATTCTGAGACCTAATACAAAATCACAGGGCTTGGAAGGTCATAGACTCTACAGGAAAGTTTCCTCTATTCTTTGGAGAAAAGAAGAGAGTTCCATCAAAAAGTCTTCTAAAGATCTCTCTATTTCCTTTGACTGATGCCACCCTTATTCTTGGCTAGAGACTCTGTTTCCAACCTGTGTCAAAAAATACTTGGGAGACCCAACACCCATCAGTATGTCTGGAAAAGAAAGCTGCATGTGTAACACTAGTCAAGTCATCTATGTCACATCTTCCAGGGAGAAGGACGCATTGCAAATTTTTCGCAGATTCAATATGAATACTGCTCTCACTGCTAGCCTGAGAATCTCTTACAAAGGGATGGTTATAGACATTGAAGAGACTCAAAACCCACCAATGCAGAAAATATGAGTCTGCTGAGAGTTCAACACCAAAGGAGACTGTTAACACCTACTCCATGGCTCAGGGTATATTGTAAAAGAAAAGGCAGAAAAAATATGAGAGCCACAGTGCTGGAAGGTGTACTGTGAAACATTGTCTCCTCATGGAGACTGACACATTCACGACCTCACAGTGACTATTGAAAATCCACCTAAGAGGGCCCTCCGGGAAACGAGGGTGGGGAGGCGGCTTAAAAGGATGAGCAGAAAACCAATTTGCAATATAGTCAAATATTAAAGTTACCAATAAAATGTAAAAGAAAAAAAATAAATATTATTTTTATTATTAAGAAATTCCTGTTCAAAATATCTGTGAATGTCTCCAAGTGATACAAATAGTGCTTAAAAAGTGCCCTGTGTTTCACTATATAGACTTTGGATGCAATTGCTGGGCTGTTTCTCTTTAATGCTAATCTGGAGGTATGGATGTATGATGATTATTATAAAACTATGAATTAAAAAACTTAAAGTCAAGGTTGTGCTAACAATTATTTTTGAATATAAAATTATGGATATGTGATATCTTTGTATTCAATATAATAATGTTTAAGTTTGTAAAGCTATAATTTATAATATATAAAAATATGTAAATTTGTACTTAACTATCTAAAGGCTGAGAGAAATAATGAATTATCCTATGAGAAGAATTTATATGATTTCTCTTATACAGAATAAAAATACTATCAAAACTTTAACAGCATACTCATAAAAACTATTCTGTCAAGGTGCCATCATTTTCATAAAGGCAAAAATGACTTTATACACTATGACTATACAGGTGTTGAAATGATGTCACAATTTTAATTTTAACTTTAGTGGAAAATTGAAGTGATTGTCTCTGATATCCTTTTGACTCCAGATTTCTTATCTGTTGCACCTCCATGATTTAGACATCCACTCTTACTTTGGATCCTGGTGGCTGCTTCGTTGTTTGTAGCTTTAAATCTGTGCTTACATTCTATTTTTCTTGCTTTGACATATCCTTCCCAGGTGAGCTATGGGATCTGTACATTGTAAATCACCATATGAAGAATAGAGTGAAAAACTTTTGAATAAATGAACTTCATTTTTCTTGTGTATGTTCTTGGACAAAAAGGAATCAGAAATTCACAGGAATCTGAGTGTACCTGCAAACTTTCTGTATGGTATGTCCTACTTACCAGGTAAGAGATACCTCTAAGATATTGGTGCAAAATTATAATTTATAAGTTAAGTACTTAATAGTCCTTGTGTATATGGATTCAAAAACCATTCACTCACAAATTACTTTTCGTAGTAATCAGGTTGCGTTATGTTCGGTTTTCATAGAAATTATTCTGAGCCAAACATTGTGGTGCATCATACCTTGTTTTCTTTAAACCTCTATCCTCTACTATCCTGTTTTTATTTTCTTTTTTGGCTTCTTCATATTCAGTAGGACACATATCCTCTTTTATTATTGCTTAAATTAATGAACTCTCCATTCCTTCATTTATTGCTCTTATTCTAGTGTTGCAATTTTTATTTATATTATCATATTCCCCAGATAAATAATGTAATATTTAATATGTTAAATACTAACAGACACTGTTTCTAGTCTTTTACATAAATTATTTCATCTCTATGAGATCACTTTAATAAGAAACTAATTTTATTTCCTTGTGATGAGTAAGGAAACTCAAGCAAGTCAGAGTATTAGAAAATGTGTCTCACAAACTACAATTGTAATTAAATTTTCCTTTGTGATTTTATTTCTGTCAAATTAAATGAGCTCTATTTGATCTTTTTCTAACAAAGTACTTATAGTTTCAAATAGAAGTGATTATGGTTGAGTTGAGCTGTTTTCCTGGAATACAGTTTGAGAATAGACACGGAATAATTTCAAACTCTTAGAAATCCTCTACAGATCTTGCATTTGGTACCCTAGAGAAGCACTTCCCTCAATCACTAACTTTGCATATCCTAATATATGCTGTGTACTTATTTTCTATCTTTAATTGTCTTTTTGGTAATGACATCATTTGTGACAATTTGACACTGCATTTGTAACAACACATTTGTGTCACAATGTACAGAAAGAAATTCAGCATTTAAAATATGTATTTATTTATTTGTGAGAAGGAGAGAGAAAATCAATGAATGAATTAATGAATGAATGGGTACAATAGGGCCTCCTGCCACTGAAAAATCTGAGCCACTTTGTGTACCTAGTCTTTTGCCAATTTCACTTCCAGTAGCATTCTAGATTCTTATAACATTTATTTTTATGAAACTGTTCCTTTTTACTCTTAATTTAAAAAAAAAAATCTTACAAATCCCTAATGAGGCAGTGTTCAAGAGCATTCCTCATTTCCTCATGTAACATAGGCAGACCATGTGACATTGACAGCCCTCCATCTCATGTTGAGGTACCACTGAAAATTTTTGCATTTACCTTCTAGAAACTAAGCTTCATTATGAATATCTGAATATAAGACTTTCATTCTAACATAACTGAAATAGACTGCATCCCTTTTTTATGTGAGTCACATATATTGATTACTACAAAAAAGAAGCACAAGAAAAGCAAAATGGTACATCTTAGAAATTGGTGTTTGAATTACTTGTAAAATGGAAAAAATAGTTTTTCAAAGTATCTCTGAGTGTAGAACTTTGTCTATGGCTATGCCTGCGAATATTTAATAAGGTAATGGCTTGGTTTTTAAGAGAATTTGACTAGACAGGGAACATATCTACAGCATGGCACTTATGAAGACTTTGGTCTGAATAGTAATAGTAATACCTACCGGAGATTAATTAAATGATTATTTTGGCTGTGGGCAATGCTCTATCTCCACTAAGACATGCTCAGTATTGTCTGCAAGTTCACTAGAGTGGGCATTTTATACTGAAGACGTAGAACCAGTACTAAGAGTTTGGAATGAAATGAGAACCCAGAGCTGCTGAGTTACCCCCACGTATCCAGGACGTACAAAGGGACAAAGCGCATGGACTAAAAGTGTGTGTGTGTGTGTGTGTGTGTGTGTGTGTGTGTGTGTGTGTTTCTGTTTTTTTTTTTTTTTTTTTGTTTGTTTGTTTTTTTAAGCAGTATTTGAGTATGGGATATCATCAGCTTGTAAGGATAACTTCAGCCAGCAATAGCAATACTCTGAGAATGTTAGTATTTACACAAATAAAATGTTTAAAAAATAAGCAATAGGAGAATAAGGCTACACAGAATTTTGCCATTGAATTCACATATACACATAAATAAAATAATTACATAAATATTACATGCCATTTATTTTTACTTACTCTGTTATATTCAATATGTTAATTATTATATATTACACATACCTCTTTAAATATGAAAACAATCACAAGGTTCGGTTATTTCTACTTTTGTGATAGGTAGATGGTCTATAGTTTAAAGCACTTTCCTGCAAAACCTAAGGACCCAGGTTTGATTTCTCAGTACCCAAGTAAAGCCTGATATACAAGATGGTGCATGCAACTAGAGTTCATTTGAAGTGGCGAGAGGCCTTGTTATGCCTATTCATTTTCTTTCTTTCTCTCTTTCTCTCTCTCTCTCGCTCTATCTATCTATGTATCTATCTCCCTTTCCCTCCTCTTTTCTCTCACTCTCTTCGCTTGCAAATAAATAAATACCTAAAATGATGAGAAAGAAGCCAAACATCTAAGAACATATATCAGACAATTTGAGAATTCTAATAGCAATTCCCTCTAGTATTTAGATATGGTGACACAAAACTATAATGTTAGCACTCGGGATTGCAAGATCAAGGCCAGCTTGGGCTCCATAGCCAAATCTTATTAAATATGTCTTTAAAGGAGAAGAAAGAAAAAATATTTTTTTCTAACAAGTGTTTATCCATTATTTATGCTTTTAATTCTCATGTTTTATATGTCTTATCAGTTGAAAATGATTATTTATGCTCTAAATTAAATCATAAGTGGCATAAAGTAGTTAATGGCATTTCTATCAGTAAATATAACAAATTCTAGAATATATTTTCTCCAATAAAGATAATACATACTCTTTAACTGAAAAAATAAGCAGTTAATGCAATGGATTCTCTTTCTGAAGTTCAGTGAAAATATATGTACATGAAAATACTGTGTACAATACATTCTATTGTTGATAATTCTTGTGTATATTTTCTAATTATGAATTGTTATCCCTTATAGTCTTGTTCTCATGGTGCAGTATGGATGGAGTGATTAATTTGGTAGCCTTGCTGTTTCAAATTAAAAGCATATATAAATTTTAATGAAGTAAAAGAAAGATGTCAGCCAGGCATGGTGGCACACGCCTTTAATCCCAGAACTAGGGTGGCAGAGGTAGGAGGATCACCCGGAGTTCGAGGCCACCATGAGACTACTTAGTTAATTCAAGGTACGGCTGGACCAGAGGGAGACCCTACCTCTAAAAACAGCAACAACAACAACAAAAAGAAAGATGTCACTTCAAATCATGAATAACTTGATATTTTGTATAATATATAAAATATATTATATATTACATATATATTTTGTTATCTTTAAATGTTATACACATATCAGGTATAGTATACTAAGTTCTTCCTTTTATCTTTGATATATTTAGTAAAATCTGGGAAATATTGCTCACTATTTTCTTTAAATTAAAGGAATATAACTTATCATTGGTACATAAGCCAATGAGAAGATGATAAAACCATAAATTAAAAAGCTCTGTGGGGCTGGAGAGATGGCTAAGCTGTTAAGCGCTTGCCTATGAAGCCTAAGGACCCCGGTTGGAGGCTTGATTCTCCAGGACTCACATTAGCCAGATGTACAAGGGGGTGCATGTGTCTGGAGTTCGTTTGCAGTGGCTGGAAGCCCTGGCTAGCCCATTCTCTTTCTCTCTCTCTCTTTTCCTTTTTCTCTGTCTGTCGCTCTCAAATAAATAAAAATTAAAAATAATTAAAAGCTCTGTGGAATAAAAAGGATGTTTTTATATCAGATTTTACCAACATGCAAAACATTTATTTATTTATGCTTACTTTCCTCATAGGTATATTTGTATGCTGAATATATCCTCTGTTCCCAAGTCCTACCCCCACACTGTCCCTTTTCCTACTCTACTCTCTCCCTTTAATCTTGTATATTGTACTCAACAATTTCAGGCCTACTTTCATTCAATCCATACATGATAGATTTTCTGTGCCTATATAAAATCAAGGAACTATAAATGAGAGAAAACAAACTATATTTGTCTTTCTGAGATTGGTCTAATTCTAGCATGGGTAATTAATTACTCAGTGTAATTTTGATTTGTATTTCTCTGAAGGCTTGTAAGACTGATTTTTTTTTTCAAATGTGTAGTAGCCACTTGTATTGCATCTTTTGTACTTATTCTACATATTGTTCCTGTCAGATGTATAGTTAGCAAAGATTTTTTTTTTTCTAGTCTGCATGCTCTTTCTTCACATGATTAACTGATTTCTATACAGAAGCTTATTGATTTTATGATACCCTATTATTTTGCCAATTGTTGACCTTATTTTCTGGGCAACTGGGTACTCTTCATTTCCTATGCCTATATCTTGAAATATACTTCCTACTTTTTTCTCTACATTTCAGAAATTCGGGTTTTTTGCTAAGGTCTTTTTTTTTTTTTTTTTTTTTTTTGTCCATCTGGAGTTGATTTTTCAGAAGGCGGAACAATAAGTATCTAGATTAATTCTCCTACATGCAAATGTCCAGTTCCCCAAATAGTTAGAATGTCTCTTCTTCACTGAGCATCAAAATTCAGCTTGACTTAACTTTGTAAGTTAATAGCTAGATCTTCTATTCTCTTTCATTGCCCTACATGCCTATTTTTGTGTCAGTATCATACCATTTTTGTCACTGCAGCTCTGCAATATAACTTTAAATCATGTATGAAGATATTTCTAGTAATATTATTTGTTCAGGATTGTTTTGTCTGTCAAGGACTTTTGTAATTTCAAATTAACTTTAACATTGTTCTTCAATTTCTTTCATAGGTGTTTTAAATTTTCATTTGAGGCATTTCACCTGTGTATTTATACTTATTCCAATGTATTTTTGGACAATTAGAGCATTCAGACTTATTCCAGTGTATTTTGAGGCATTTATGAATGGCGTTATTTTCCTGATTTCTTTTTCAACATGCTTGTTGTAGAAAATTGATCTCATGTAAAAATCACATCATTTAAGCCCAGTCATGGTTCTTGTCTCAGAAAATGGGCAATAACTTTGTGCTACTGACTTAATTAAGGCTACTTAGTGCAATCAATGGTTAGTGAAATACTTTGAGTCAAACACACTCCTTCATAATCATTGCTGTTAAGTCATAATATAAATTATAACTTCTCTAGTGATTGCTTCTTACTTTGATTACAGATTATGCTAAGAGAAGAAAGAGATAAACATGTTAAATAATAATTCAAGTGGACACTTTGTAAATTATTTGGCATAACTGACAGATGCAACATGGAATATCTTACAATTTCTTCATTATTTTATTTTCAAATTATGTTCAGAAATATATTTTAAAGATACTTCAAGGAAAATAATTTTTCAATTAAGCAGTTTTGTTGCTATAGCCTTCAACATAATGACATTATAACCAAGTATGATAATCATGACTTTTTTTTTTTTGCTTTTTTTTAAATTTAATTTATTAGTTTTCTTTTCAGTAAATACAGGCAGTTTGGTACCATTATTTAGGCTCATCTGTGATCTACCCCTCCCATTAGGCCCTCCTTGTTGATGAAAATAGGTCGTGCACTGTGGAGTTAGCCCCCAGTTATTGGTATGATAAATGTTTCTGCAAATCATGACCCAACATGTGACTCTGACATTCTCTCTGCCTCCTCTTCCACAAAATTTCCCTGAGCCATGTTGGGTTCATTTTTGGTCTGCTTCAGTGATGAGGTGTTGGGGGCCTCTGAGGCTCTGGCTCTCTGATTTGGTAGGAGTTGATTTTTCTCTGCGTTGGTCTCCTTCCCCTTTGTGCTGGTATCCAGTTCACAGGAAAACATCACCCTTGCTTATTTTGCCAGTTGTCCTTAATTTCAGTTGGGCCCCTTTTGAGGTATGTTGGGGCAGCTCTCTTATAATCATGAATGTGGGAACTGTTTTAAAATATATCATGTTAGTAATAAGGTGAGCTAGTTAAACATGATTAGATACTAATGTCTCCAAATACTCCATATGTGAAAAACTGTCTTAATACTTATAATGAGAAAAAAAAGAGATTTATAAATTCTAGGCCACATTCCTTTTTCATGATTATATTGCACATGTGTATGTATGTGTATGATGCATTCTTATGTGTGTATGTTTCTGCATGTTTATATTTATGTGTGTACAGGTTTGTGCATGGTGCAGGTAGTTTCTGGAGTTTGAAATCAGATATCTTTCTCAAGTTTTCAACCTTATTTTTTTTTATATTTTTTGTTCAATTTTTATTTATTTGACAGCAACAGACACAGAGAGAAAGACAGATAGAGGGAGAGAGAGACAATGGGCGCGCCAGGGCTTCCAGCCTCTGCAAACGAACTCCAGACACGTGCACCCCCTTGTGCATCTGGCTAATGTGGGACCTGGGGAACCGAGCCTTGAACCGGGGTCCATAGGCTTCACAGGCGAGCGCTTAACTGCTAAGCCATTTCTCCAGCCCTCAACCTTATTTTTGATACTGAGTCTCCCTTGCTGATTTAGCTCGTCTAGATAGTCATCTTGCTTTAGACACCCCACTCCTTCTATGCGTCTAGATGCTGTGATTATAAACAGCCCATCCCCCTACATATTACATGCATACCAGGCATCCAGACTCAGGTCCTCACGCTTGCGTGATAAGTGCCTTAGTGACATCAGCATCATCTAAGCCCCTGTAGTTTTATTTTGTTTTGCTTATTTGTTTGCTTAAGACAAGGTGTCATTATGTATGATGGGCTGGCCTAGAAATCATGGCTAGTCTTTCATGACTGTAGACTCCAAAGTGGTGGGAGTACAGAGGCAAACTCCCATATTTTGCATGATGTTATTGGGTTATATAGGTAACATAAATTATTTCTGTGTACTATATTTATTTTATATCAATGAGAATTCACACTGGCAAGTAAAAATGGAAATATTTCCTTGGTGTTTGTGTGTGTTGCACATGTACATTCTTCGGGAGTGAAACTCAACAAAGAAGCTATTTACTTATGATTTGCAACCAATATGGAAAAGAGCCAGAAGTAGTTTCTAGATTATGAAATACTAGTTCACTATTATTCTCAACAAATATTATTCTCAACAAATATTATTTTATTGAAGGAAGACTATTTATTGCTTATAAAACATAGATTACCAAATAGAAACTTCAATTAAATTCTTAAGTTTCCCAGTTCTTAAGGCTTAAGAGTTTTCTAAATTCTGATATACAAAGGTAAGTTAGTGCCTCAGAGAGGCATGAATTCAAAGATAATTCATTATCCCCTCATTTTTTGTGCTCACCAAAGTAATGTTGAAAGTTGAATACTGTGGCTAATGAAAATTTCTAAAATTACCAGTATGGTAACGAGAAGAAAAGGAATTATCTTTACCAAATGTTAACCAGGTTAATTGAAACTTTAATTAAACAATCATCAAAGTGCATCTGTCCTTCTAATAAAGAACACCTGTCACACATGAAATATGTTTGAATTTCTAGTCTTCAACTTTCTAGCCTTCAACAAAAGAAGCAACTGGCTATATCCGCATGCATTTTAAAAATATTTTTTGATTGACAAATACATAGCCTCTAAAGGATGACTCATGATTGGAAAATGATGAAAATGACTCACTACTTAAAGAAAAAGAAGTGTTTGTAGTATATGTAATATGGCAATATAAATGCCTGTATTTGACAGGATGACTAGGAATGCACCCTTATATTTTTTCCTCTTTAGGACACACATCAAGATATCATTTTATTTAAAACAGTGCCACGATGACACATGTTGATTACACTTTATCTTGAAATGAATACCATAAGTTTCACTATTCAATTGCTTAAAGTCTGGGTATGTGCCTCAATATGCTAATTTATTATGGCAAGCCTCATGTGCCTGCCAAAATAAAGCACAATGCACATATTCTTGTTCTATTATGAAGAAAACTTCTGAATTTTCCCAGGCATCTAGTACTAAATCTATCCACTGACAGAAATATATAGTTCTTAGTAACAAGTAAGCAGTTATTTAACAATAGTAGTGGGAATATTATTAATAACAACATACTTACATTATGAAAAAAAGACATAAAAATGGTCTTAGGTTCACAAAATACGTGAAAAATTCTAGTGTTAGACATAAGGAAAGGATTCTCTACATTAAAGTCTGTGAAACAGTTTTCATTTTTCATTTCCTTAAGATTATGTAGTTTCTGTAAATATGTATTTTGATATATGTCAGACTGGAAGAATTGTACATTAAATAAAATATAGTTTAGATATCTCTAGTCTTTGTTTTTTTTTTTCTTATTTTTTTCTATAGTAAATTTTGTCACATGAGCTAAATGATTCTGTGTTAGTTTTTATTGAATATGGGTGTGATTAGTTTCTGTTATCAAAAGTCCAAGTTATCATTTGATGATCTCTTCAAATTTGAGTAAATTTTTTATATCTTCCCTGTGTACACTGAGGAATATGTCAGTGAATTTAATATCTTTGTAAAGTTATGTAAGTAGTGTATTCCAGTATGGTTACCTGATAAGATTTTCTTATCAGAACACTGCTCTCTCTCTGGACCTAACTCTGGAAAATGATTTGCCAGCAACTCATAACCATACATATTGACATAAACAAAGATTTACTGAGAAATTATGGGATCCATACTGTCAAACTTGCTATCTGAAATACCATGTTCTCCTATTTTTCATTTGAAAGCATGCTAATTCTCTGTCTTTACCATGAAGCTTCCCATGGTTAATCTGGTAATAGGTGTGGGGCTCATCAATCCTTTCAATTCCCAGATAGAATGGGGCATTCTCATTCTTAGGGAAAGGAAGAAGCCACTGTTATATATATTTGTAGTGAATTTATTACACCTTAGAGAGTCTTTTCATCTTCTACGTTTTATCCTTAAATTTTAACCTGGTTTTTATTGTTGTGTCAAAGCTTTTTTGATTAACCTTTATACTCAGATCATTCACTTCACAGTCCCAGGAAAATAATTTCTTAGATCCTGCATTCTTGACCCTAGCATCTTTTGACAGAACTTGCAGTGTGTTACTGTATTACCATGCTGGCCAGTTCATCTTTCCCCAAGAAAGACATGTTATTGACCTGCCATATTAGGAAATAGTAGCCAACAGAAACATGTATTTTCTGAGCACCCATAACATTTGCCATCAAGGGATTGTATTTTTATTTTAAAGCAAATTGAGGGCTGGAGAGATGGCTTAGCAGTTAAGGCAGTCGACTGTAAGCTGAAGAACCCAGGTTTGATTCTCTAGTACCCAAAAAAAGTTAGGTGCACAAGGTGGCACATTCATCTGGAGTTCATTTGCAATGGCTGGAGGCCCTGGTACATCCAATTTATCTGCCTCTTCCTCTCTGTATTTATGTTCTTCTCTCTCTCAAATAAATAAATAAATATATTTTTATTAATTAGTTTTGTATTCAGCAAATGCAGTCAGTTTGGTACCATTATTAGGCTCATCTGTGACATAACTCCTCACCTTGGCCCCTCCTTGTTGAGGTATATGGGTCATGCATTGTGGAGTTAGCCCACAGTTATGGGTAAGATAAATGTCTCTGCATGTCATAACTCAACATATGGCTCTGACATTCTTTCCACCCCCTCTTCCACAAAATTTCCCTGAGCCATGTTGGGTTCATTTTTGGTCTGCTTCAGTGATGAGGTGTTGGGGGCCTCTGGGGCTCTGATTCTCTGATTTGTCAGGAGTTGATTTTTTGCTGTGTGTGTCTCCTTCCCCCTTGTGATGGTATCCGGTTCATCAGGAAAACAGCACCCTTGCTGGTTTTGCCAATTTTTCGTAGTTTCAGCTGGGGCTTTTTTGAGGTATGATGGGATGGCTCTCTCCTTAGGTTCTACATCTATATGAAAAACAGAAGCAGATTGTCCAATAGAGAGTAAGTTTGCACCAAACAAATTAGATAACATTTACTTTTATTTTTATAGAGAATTTAATAGGTGTAGGCCCTCTTGTAGCCCATGATTGATGGTAGCAAGATAATGGAGAGCAGGTTTATATTTGGATATGGTTCTGACTTGTTTCCCAGCTTCAGCTATGGGTCACATACCAAGGATCAGTTAGCCAAATGTAGAGCAGTTGGCTCCCCACCATGAATGTGTGCCACTATTGCACTTGTGTAGGCATCACAACAGGTTATTTGTTGCTAAGTAGGTTAGACCATGAGTTGCTTGGACAGGTATTGGTCATTTTCCCCCAGTCACCCATGAAGCACCTTCTGGCACTAGGCGTGCTGACTGTCTGGGGACTGACTCTCTTCCAACTTCCAGCCATGCCATTCCATTTTACATGTCAACCACATAAGGTGTCTTCAGCAGTAGGGTCTTACCACTAACCATTGGTGAGTCATCAAGTATTCTGACAGAAATCTGTGTCTTTTAGGAAACATTGTAGGTCTCTCTGATCAAAAGCTCATTGTGGCTGAGGCCACATGCTGGTACTGGCAGTTACAGGTCAGTGCCCACTGAGAGAAGGAGAAAAAAGATAACTAATATACAAGAATTAGAGAGAAGAGAGAGAGAGGGAGAGGAGGAGGGAGAGGGAGGGAGTGAAAATGCAGAAGATTAAGGTTAGTCGTCATCATACCCTCTCCGGTATCTTGTGGTTCAGGTGTTCCCTGTAAGGGCCTGGTGAAGGTTCAGCCATTTGGTCTGCCTTTTAGGAAGCAGAATTTTATGGTAACCATTTGGTCTAGATTAGTGTTTCCCACCCCTTTGATGTCCTCCCCTCCCTCGCCATTCATCCTAGTGTCTAGTCCATGAGATGCTTGCTGGGTATGTAAGGTATCTTGAGTAGGTTCAGGTTAAGTACTGTAGATGAGTGAGATTATGTGGCGATTTTTTTTTTTTTTTCTGTGATTGGGGAAGTTCACTGAGAGTATTTGGTTCCAGGTTCAACCATATTTCCTCAAATTCCATCGTATCATTTTTTTCTTACTGCTATATAGAATTCCATTGTGTAGATATACCACATTTTAGTTACTCATTCTTCTATGATGAACATCTGGGTTGATTCCAGCTCTTAGCTATTACAAATTGAGCAACTAAAAACATGGTTGAGCAAATCTCTCTGGCCTGTGGTTTGAAGGTTTTAGGGTAGATGCCCAGAAAGGGAATAACTGGGCCTGTTGGTATCTCTATAGTCAGCTTTTTCAGGAGTCTCCATATTGCTTTCCAAAGTGGTTTTACCATCCTACATTCCCACCAACAGTGAATAAGTGTTCCTACTTCCCCACATCCTCACCAGCATTTAATTTCATTCGATTTTTTGATGTTTGCTATCCTGATTGGGGTAAGGTGGAATCTCATAGTTGTTTTAATTTGCATTTCCCTGATGATTAGGGATGATGAACATTTTATTAAGTGTGTGTTTGCCATTTGTGTTTCCTCCTCTATGAACTGCTTGTTCAGCTCTTTGCCCCATTTTGTGAGTGGGGTGTTTGACTTCTTACTGTTTAGATTTTTGAGGTCTTTGTAGATTCTAGAGATTAGGCCATTTGGACTTGAGTGTAGTACGGATCAAGTTTTGATTTCCTGCATATGGTTATCCAGTTTGTCCAGCACCATTTGTTGAAGATTCTGCCTTTTTTCCAGCCTATATTGCCCGGCCTTTGTCGAATATCACATAGCTATAGTTGCTTGGCTCAAAGTCTGGGTCCTCAAGTCTATTCCATTGGTCTATACTCTTGTTTTTATGCTACTTAATATTTGACAAAGGCCATGCACTACATTCAAGTCCTAATGGACCAAAGACCTCAATATGAGACCAGAATCTCGAATACTACTGGAAGAAAATTTAGGAAGTACTTTCAATGATATACAAATGGAAAAAAGACTTCTGGAACAGAACCCCAGTAGCTCTCAGTGTTAAATAGTCATTCAACCAATGGGATCACATGAAGTTAAAGAGTTTCTTTACAGAGAAGCATACAATAAGCAAAGCCAATAGATTACCCACAGAATGGGAGAAAATATTTTTGCGTTATCCAACTGATAGAGGCCTATTCTCTAGAATCTACAAAGAACACAAAAATCTAAACAGTAAGAAGTCAAACACCCCACTCACAAAATGGGGCAAAGAGCTGAACAGGTAGTTCACAGAGAAAGAAATACAAATGGCAAATACACACTTAAAAAATGTTCATCATCCCTAATCATCAGGGAAATGCAAATTAAAACAACTATGAGATTCCACCTTACCCAAATCAAAAAATCAAATGAAAATTAATGCTGGCAAGGATGTGGGGAAGTAGGAACACTCATCCACTGTTGGTGGGAATGCAGGATGGTACAACCACTTTGGAAAGCAATATGGAGACTCCTGAAAAAGCTGACTATAGAGATACCAACAGGCCCAGTTATTCCCTTACTGGGCATCTACCCTAAAACCTTCAAACCACAGGCCAGAGAGATTTGCTCAACCATGTTTTTAGTTGCTCAATTTGTAATAGCTAAGAGCTGGAATCTACCCAGATGTCCATCACTTGAAGAAATTATTCTTGATATTTGTATAGAAATGAATACTTTTCATTTATTAAAGAATTGACTCTTAGGATAGAGAATACAAAGGCTGTTTACCATAAGCATGTTAGGTAACACATTTCTTCTTCTTTATGATAACAAGTTTAGGTTACCTAAAACCTTGTACCACATTCCACTTTCAGTTTATAAGACTTTCCCAATATTCATCCATCTATTTACTCATTAATTAACAGATTCCCTTAGGAATCATCAATACATCTGATATACATTTTAAGCTCCTAATGAGTGCAAGAACTGTGATAGGATGTAACCTACATTTTAGCCTATATACTAAGGACTATTTTATTTCTAATTAGATTTTAACCATCTCTATGCTGGACATATTCTTCTTTTCTTGGATGTTTTTTATTACTTTCATACTACTTTTTAAATGTTCCACCTCATTTAAATTGAGAGAAATAACATTTGCTTAATCTTTAAGTGCAGCCTTAAAATTTATGTGTAGATACTTACGAGATAGCAACCTATCACAGTGTGTTGACTGGAATCAAAAACTAAATGGAATAGAAAGATGGCTTAATGGTTAAGATGCTTGTCTGCTAAGTGTAAGGACCCTGGTTAAACTTTCCAAGTCCAAGTAAACCAGAATCACAGTAATGCAAGTGTACAAAGTTGCATATGTGCACAAGGTGGCATATGCATCTGGAGTTTGATTACACTTGAAGGAGTCCCTAGCACACTGATTTTCTCCCTCTCTCTCTCTCTCTCTCTCTCTCTCTCTCTCATACACACACACACACACACACACACACAGAGAGAGAGAGAGAGAGAGAGAGAGAGAGAGAGAGAGAGAGAGAGAGAGATAAAAAATCCAGTCTGTTGGACTCACCTCAAAATAAAATCCAAACAAATTACAAATGTTGAGGGTATCAAGAGTTGAGAATTCCCCTGTACTCTTGGTAAGAATGTAGACTGATATGGATATTATGCAAAGCATTGTGAAATTTCCTAAAGAAATGAAAGTTAGAACATCAATATTACCCAAATTTCTTATCATAGTCCATATCTTGAGTGAAGGAAATTACCTAATCAAGCTTCTGCAACTCTTTTGCATTGTAGCATTAGTCCCAGTAAATAGATATAGAGGTGTCTACTAGCACAGGAATAGAATATAGAAAATATGTTGAACACATAGACATACTCATATATACACACACACACACTCATGATACATATAATGGAATATCAGAACTTTCTAGTATTAGTCACAACATGAATAGATAAGAAGGACCTTAATTTAATGAAATATAACAGGCAAAGAAAATCAATGCATGAACATAAGAATATATGCTATAAAAACCAATCAAACTACAATCAAATATACAGTGAACTAGTAAATTCAATGATGCAAGGCAGAGTTACAAAGTACCATAAAGTTAAGATGAATGAATAGAGATCTAATGCATACATGTATATAATTACTTGAAGACATTTTCATTAATAAGTAATTTTTCTGCCCTTTTCAACAATAATAAGTAAAATGTACAGAAAATTTTAGTTTTATTTTGAAAAAAATATAGTTAAATAATAAGGACCTGTGTTTTCATCTTGGTACATAATAACTGTGTGATGTTGTGTTTCTCTGAATTTCATGAGAATTTGGCTTCATTGCATAAGATAGGATAACAAAACCAGGCATGGTGCACACGACTTTAATCCCAGAACTCAGGAGGTAGAGGTACTAACACCACTGGGAGTTCAAGGCCAGCCTAAGACTAAATAGTGAATTCCAGGTCAGCCTGGGTGACAGCAAGACCCTACCTTGATAACCCCTCCAAAAAAAATAAAATAAATTAAATAAATAAATAAAATAAACAAAATAAAAAAATAAAGATAACAATAAGATAAATATATACTGAGTATTTGTTGCTATTTTCAGATCCTTTCCTCTTAAACTTTCCCTTTTGCCTAAGTAGCTCTGTTGAAGTCAGGTTCTTATTGATGTCAGAAAACACTTGGCCAAGTGCAGCTTGTGGGAATAAGGGTTTATTTTGAGTTACAGACTCAAGGGGACGTACCATGATGTCAGGGGCAAACAATGGCATGATAAGAGAGTGGAGATCACCTCCTGGCCAACATCAGATAGACAACAGCAACAGGAGAGTGTGCAAAGCACTGGCAAGAAGAAGCTTGCTATAATACCCATAAGCCTATCCCCCAAAATACATTGTCTCCAGGAAGCTTTAATTCCCAAATTGCTATCAGCTGGGGACCTAGTATTCAGAGTGCCTAAGTTTATGGGGCACACCTGAATCAAACCACCATGATTTCCTTTTCTTATCATTAAATTAAATGTGTTAGCACAGTGACAATACTGTGAAGTGCTATGTGGACTTCTATGGAAAGGTCATGGGTAGTCATCAACAGTAGATCCAACAGATTACACAGCTAAGCAGCCAAGCAAGATGAATTCACTGGTGCAATAGTGGCATGACAGTTATGGTGGTAATGAACTCTTCTTCAGTTGCATTTTTAGTCAGCTTCATGGCTGAGAACACAAGCATGATATTGAAAACCAAACCAAATGGCTATGGCTTAACATGTCATAGACCATAGATGTGGCAGTACCACTGTTCTTTTAGAAAACATGCCTTTCAAATGGTTATACTTGTGCTTATGCTCATAGATTCATTCTTGGTTAGAGAAGCTTCTTTCTGCAGATCATGGTGACTGATGGAGAAACCCAAAGCTCACCAAAATAAAGGGGAAAAGTAACAATTGAGTGCTCAACACCAGACAAGACATGTCTTTCACAACATCAAGGATCAGGTAACATTGTACGGAAAGAACACTGGTCCTGCTCTCCCCAATGGCCAGAGAACCTTTTCCGTGGAGACAGCTGCAGATAATAGGAAGAATCAAAACACTTCAAAGTATTGAAACTAAGAAGGTGTTGAAAGTTAGAACTAAATGAGCTGTCTTTATTATTCCCTCTAGGCCCTGAAAATGTTGTAGAAATGGGTTCAAAAATGTAAAGATACTTTGTGGCACTATTCTGTAGAGATGAAATGTCTTCTGCATTCATGACCTCACAGTGGATGTAATTACATCCACATGACTTACATAATATTGAGGCCTTCAACATTTTGATAGAGATGATAGGGAATGAGACAAAAACAAATGAGACAACAAAGTAGAAGGACTACGTGGAAAAAGGGAAGTGTTTAGTGAAATAAGAGTGTGGTAGGGATAAAAGAAGGTAGGAGATTATGATCAAATACAATATTTTCATGTGTTAAAATTCTCAATAACTATATGCACCTAAGTGAATTCCAACTACATATTAGCCAACCAAGGTAATGTAATATATTTCTTCTACCTCTGGGCATGCCATTTAGGTACATCACTCACTGTACAGACAAGATGTTTAGTGTCTAAGGTGCTTGCCAAAGGAGCCAGTTTTGATTCCATAGGACCCATGTAATCCAGATGCACAAAATGGCACATGCTTCTGGAGTTCATTTACAGTGTATGCAGGCCCGGGTACATGCATTATCTCTCTGTCTCTCTCTGTGTCTCTCTCTCTCTCTCTGTCTCTCTCTCTCTGTCTCAAATAAACAGAAATAGAACAGTTTTTAAAAAGACACATAGCCTGAGTTTCACATGGCTTTCTATACAAATGAATTTAGGCAAATTTCTTGATCTTCATTACTACCATATTCAGGTCTAAAACGGGAACATTAAAGGTACTTAGTCAATTGAGATTTGGGAATCAAACTGATTAAGTCTTATAAAATTATCAATGCATCTAGCACAGCATAAACAATCAGTAATCATTAGTGTCTACCATCATCATGACCATCCAAATATTTTTATCATCTACTTCTAAAACTTGAGTTTCATGGTACTATGGGTCAGTCAATTAGTAGAAAGAATCTTTAAAATATTTGCATCATGTAGGTTTATCTTAATATAATATTTAATCTAAACCAACCAATTCTGGTGAAAGTATTGAGGCTTGGTAAATGACATGCACTGTATAGTAAGAAAACATGTAATGTTATATATGATGGTTTACATATGATTTATCACTTTGAGTTTTATATATCATTTTTTTCCCCTTTTTTATTAGTTTTCTACTCAGCAAATACAAGCAGTTTGGTACCATTAGTAGGCTCATCCGTGACCTACTCCCTCCCCATTGGCCCCTCCTTGTTGAGGTATATGGGTTGTGCATTGTGGAGTTAGCCCACCGTTATGGATAAGATAAATGTCTCTGCATATCAAGACCCAACATGTGGCTCTGACCTTCTTTCCGCCCCCTCTTCCACAAAATTTCCCTGAGCCATGTTGGATTCATTTTTGGTCTGCTTCTGTGATGAGGTGTTGGGGGCCTCTGAGGCTCTGGCTCTCTGATTTGGTAGGAGTTGCTTTTCCTCTGTGTTGATCTCCTTCCCCTTGTGCTGGTACCCGGTTCATCAGGAATACAGCATCTTTGCTGGTTTCACCAATTTTCCTTAGTTTCAGTTGGGGCCCTTTTGAGGTATGATGGGGTGGCTTTCTCTTTAGGATCTGCATCTATCTGAAAAAGAGAAGCAGATTCTCCAATGGAGAATAAGTTAGCACCAGGACAAATGAGATAACCCTTACATTTTTTATAGAGAGTTTAATAGGTATAGGCCCTCTTGTAGCCCATGATTGATGGTAACTTGATACTGGAGAATGGGCTTATGTTTGCATATGGTTCTAACTTGTTTCCCAGCTCCAGCTATGGGTCCCACACCACTGAGGGGATCAGTTAGCCAAATCAAGAGCAGTTGGTTCCCCACCATGGCTGTGTGCCACTATTGCATTTGTGTGGGCATCACAACAGGTTATTTGTTGCTAAGTAGGTTAGGCCATGAGTTGCTTGGACAGATATTTGTCATTTTCTCCAGTCGCCCATGTAGCACCTTCTAGCACTAGACACGCTGACTGTCTGGGGACTGACCCTCTCCTAGCTTCCAGCCATGCTGTTCCATGCCAGGTGTCACCTGCATATGGTGTCTTCAGCAATAGGGTCTTACCACTGACCTTTGGTGGGTCATCAAGTACTCTGACAGAAATCTGTCATTCTTTTAGGAAAACTTGTAGGTTTCTGTGATCTAAAGCTCATTATGGGTGATAGCCCCATGCTGGTACTGGGAGTTACAGGTCAGTGCCCACTAAGAAAATGAGGAGAAAGATAACTAATATACAAGAGTTAGAGTGGGGGGAGAGAGAGAAAGAGGGAGGGGGAGAAGGAGGGAGGGAAGATGTAGAAGATTTAGATTAGACTTGATCCTACCCTCTCCAGTGTCTTGTGGTTCAGGTGTTTCCTGTAATGGCCTGGTAAAGGTTCAGCCATTTGGTCTGCCTTTTAGGAAGTAGAATTTTATGGTACCATTGCCATTTTGGTCTAGATTAGTGTTTCTCACCCCTTTGATGCCCCCCCTCCCTCCCCATTCATCCTAGTGTCTAGTCCACGAGATGCTTGCTGGGTATGTAAGGTATCTTGGGTAGATTCAGGTTAGGTGCTGCAGATGAGTCTATAGGAGACACTATCATTTTCTAGTAGGGTCACTTAAATTACATGTGAAAACCTATAAAGGAAATAAAATGTACTTTGCTATATTAAAAAACCTTAACAAATATGATTTTGCATTCTATTCTAAATTAGACTACAGTTATTTATGTGAATTTGGAAGAAATCAAAAATGAATTATTAACATATATAAATATATATTTTCATATTTTAAGAGTACTCTGCACTAGAGACATGATTCAGTGGTTAAGGTGCTTGCCTAGAAAGCCTAAGGTCCTGAGTATAATTTCCCTGTACCGACATAAAGCCAGATTCATAAGGTAGCACATGTGTCTGGAGTTTGTGTGTAATGGCTAAGAGGTGTGCCCATTCTGTCTCTCTCTATCCACCTCTTTCTATGTCTCACTCTCTCTGAAATATATAATATATTTTAAAAAGAGAACACTAATTTCTAAATCAACATAAGATGATCTGATAGTTAACATATAAATACATTTAATATGTTAGAATATCTTCTCAATGACAGTCAACATTTATTTTCAACTTGATCCCATCAGGAATCAAGTAACTTCTTTGAGGGCATTTCAAGAAGGATTAACTGAATGAGGATGACTTTCCTCTACAGTAGGCAGCCCTTCTTGTGGCAGCTGATATATGAAGAGGTTATAGGGAAAGCAGACCTTTTTACCTGATTGTTCTTACTCCCTGTTAATTATTGCATCTACTCTGTGGCTTCTGTCCTTCATGTACATCAGAAACCAATTTCTTCAGCCTTCAATGTGGAGTAAAAACCACCTGCTTTCCAGTAATCCTCCAGGCCAGATTTTAACTGCTAACTCCTCAGAGATTAAGAAGGTACTATCTCAGCCTACAGAGGGTAACAACAAGAAAGCTATTGTTAGATTACCCAATTATGTCCTATAAGCAAAATCTCATTTGCAACATATATGCATCCTATTGCCTCTTATTCCAGAGGTCTCTGACTCTCCTAATTTTACTTCCACAATGTGAAAAGTCCAACTTCAATAAATGTGTGGTCAATGGGTGGAGTGATAAAATTAAAGTTAGTAGTCTGTCCACATGCTTTGTGTAGCAGTGTGGTTTTGTCGTATCTATTAAAATAGTCACTTATTTTTCTTTAATGCCCTTCAACTGTGAATAAAGCAAAAGTCCTCCCAATAGAAAATTTTTTAAAAATTAAAAACAGAATATTAAATATATATCATATATATATACATATATATATATATATATGTATATATACATGACACATAAATGGACCACTATATATATATATATATATATGACACATAAATGGACCACAAGTCCTTTCCTTGCTTATGTTCTTCCCCTTAATACAGCATTGAAATACGCTCTTGTTATATTAGCATAGCAGCATGCTGAAGTCACAGAGTTCCCACTTTAAGGAGAATCTGGCTACTGTTCTGCTCCTCCAAATGTCCATTTTATATACTTTGCACATACATTATCTCTCTTTTGTCCATGTTTCACCCTCAGCCAAGCAGAGATGCAACGATTTTTTAAGGGTCAGCTTCAATATCAATGCTTCTACGAAGGTCTTGCCAAAACCTATTGGCTTTGCTCCATAGACTGAATGTCCCTTATCCATCCTTTATAATTCTGTAGCATTTAATTCTAGTGATTAGGATAATATAAGGTATTGAACGCATTTTATTATAGGATAGTTATTTACAAGCTGGTCCACTATCCTGAACTGGGAGTTTTGTGATGGAAGAAGACTGTTTATCTGCTTACTTGTTTGGTTTGCACAAAATTAACACAGGGCTTAGAATGTGAGTCAGTACACAACCTTGGACAGAGGATGCATCCTATAAAATTGACTTGAATTAAACAAACCTCTTCCTAACTTACTGATGTTTCCTTTAAACTATTTTACTTCATTGAACTAAAGACTATTATTAAATGATTATATTGCTGAATAAACTATAAGGTGTTTTTTGTTTTGTTTTGTTTGTCTCTTTCTTTTCCAAGGTAGGGTCTCACTGTAGCTCAGGCTGACCTGGAATTCACTATGTACTCTCAGGATGGCCTCGAACTCTCAGTGATCCTCCCACCTCTTCCTCTCAAGTACTTGGACTAAAGGTGTGTGCCACCATGCCTGGCTTCTAAGGTGTTATTTTGCCGTGTGATCATGTCTTGGGTTTTCACACTGTGAAGACCAAGAGACCATTGAGGTACAGAAGAATGCTCTTGTATATTAATAACACCAGAGATGTTGTTAGCCTCCCATATCTGCCTTTGGGCCTCTTTGTGAATGTTCACACATGAACAGAGATGTACATTTGTAGATTTACTATGCATCAAAAATAGCCATTCTAAGAAAAAATGAAGCACTTGATGCACATTACTGTAAACTGATTCTAGTTCCGAATAAAAAACAAAACTGAATCAGATACGTTATATATATGAAATATCAATCTATAACATATTGCCATAGTAATGATTTCATGGTAATTATTAGCTCTGAAAATATATTGTTAGTCCCAACACCTAATATTCTATTATAATTACTATTTTCAATCTATACATTTATGTTGAACCCAAATTAAACTATGATCCCTACTTAAACCAGTAAACTGAAACTGTTTCTTTTTCTCTAAAATTGAAGTGAAGATTGTGCTTCATTCTCTTGTGAACAACAGGAAGCAAATCTGAAGACAGAAATTTTTGAAATGTTAATTGGAAGGAATGGACACATTTCAAAAAATCAGCTGCCTAATGATCTTGGCACTGCTGCTCTCCAATTAGTGCTGGGTCACCAGTTAATTCTTCTCTGGGTGCCCAGGCATCCTGGATACCATAGCTGAGCTCTGTCCTCTAGATCCTTTCACCCAGGGCTCCAGCTAGACTAATGACTTTGACCTTGGACAGACTTGGACAGCAGCTTTCTCAATTTGAGAAAAAAAAAAAAAATCCTTTCTCTTATTTTAAAAGAGGAAGATCCTAGTGAAACCAAACACAGCATCATGGCTACTTATGATTACTTATATTCAGACAAAATTCACCTAGAATATGGGTTCCAACAATTTTTATACTTATATTTTTTTCCCACCTGCATACTTCACCACAATCCAATTGAGAATTTTATCCTGTAAATTACTTCTTTTGTTCTTATCTCTGTTCTTATCCTTCCCCATTTTGATCACTCCAAGGTTTCCTGAGTTTCCTATGTCTCCAAATTATTCGTCCACTCTCTTTACTGATATACAAGAGCCCTTCCCTAATTCATAAGGCTTTAAGAGCAACACACTTTTACATGAGAATTTTATAGTTGCTGTCTTTGTATCTTATCACTCAAAAATCTATAACAACATACGGTTATCTACTATTTCTCACTATTAGGTCTTTTCAAATTTAGTAAGGAATACCATTGAATTTAAAGACCACATTCAAGTCAATCTCAGAAGTGTTTCACCTTGTAAATTTCCCACCTTAGTTCATTGCTACTTCTCTCTTTGTTTCCCTAGATACCTTGAGCTTGGAAGTCAGGGTATGCCTGTCACCTTTGCTTCTTCCTTGCTGAGTAACTTCTGGAAATTCACTTAAAAGCTTTTTGTCAGAAGTTCATGAATAAAATTAGAATGACAAAAATATATAAATAAAATTAAAATGACTATATAGAGCTTGCAGATAACATTTTCCACAAATTCTTTAGGAATTCCAGCCATCTCTTGAACTGTGACTGAATGTGGCCAGTTTCTGATGCATTTAAATAAAATAGCCATATGATTAATTGCCCAGATCTAAACACAAGTTACAGCTCTTTTATTTTTATAACATTTTATTGATATTTTATATATGTACATAATATATTATGGTCATAATCCCCTTCCATAACTCTTTCTCATCCCTGCTCTCCCACATTACACTGAACCCTTTCTCACCATAACAAATCCCTTTACTATTTTGACACCTTCCTTCCTTCCTTCCTTCCTTCCTTCCTTCCTTCCTTCCTTCCTTCCTTCCTTCCTTCCTCCCTCCCTCCCTCCCTTCCTTCCTCCCTCCCTCCATTTTTCTTTCTTTCTTTCTTTCTTTCTTTCTTTCTTTCTTTCTTTCTTTCTTTCTTTCTTTCTCTCTCTCTCTCTCTCTCTCTCTCTCTCTCTCTCTCTCTCTCTTTCTTATTCCTTCTTTGCCTTTTTAAAATAATCTTTTTTTTGGCTTTTATCGTCCATGACAACATGCTGGTTGGAAAAAAAATTGTGAAGGTAAAGTCAGCCACTGAGAGGTCAGAAATGTGAGGGTTATGTTGTGTTTGCAATACAATGTTCTAAGCCACTCTTTTTCCTCCTTTTGTCTCTTATATTCTTACTGCCACACCATCTGCAATGACCACTGAGCATTTGCAGGTATAACAGAGATGTCCCTTTAGATGTTATATATTCAATTCCTGCATCTTTTCACAGTAGTCACTGTGACTACTGAGGAGACACAAAACCCAAAACACATTTTTTTTTTAATTTGTGTAGCTTTTTGTTAGGTATGGACATATTTAGTATGTAAACAACACATGTTGGTACCATCCTTTCCCTCATCCCTGCCTCTTAAGAGGCCTTCCTCACTGGGGATGCAGGTAAACCCCATGGGGATTGTGGGCCATGCATTATGGACAGGGAGGGGGAAGGCAATGTCTCTGTGCAACATGTCCGAATTGTAGCTCTAACAATTTTTCTGGCCCCTCTTCAACAAAATTCCCTGAGCTATGGTGGGGGCATTTTAAGTCTACTTAAGTGATGGGCACCTAGGAGCCTCTGGATCTCTGGATTGGTAGATGTTGAGTGTCCTCAGTGCCTATCTCCTTCAACTTTGTGCCAATATTATATATTCACTAAGAACCCCTCTTCCACAAAATTCCCTGAGCTATGGTGAGGGCATTTTAAGTCTACTTAAGTGATGGGCACTGTTGCAGTCCGGTTCGCATTGCTGTTAGAAATCACCCAACCAAGAGCAGCTTCTGGGAAAAAAGAGATATATTTTGGCTTACAGGCTTGAGGGGAAGCCCCACGATGGCAGGGGAAAATGATGGCATGAGCAGAGGGTGGACATCACCCCCTGGCCAACATAAGGTGGACTACAGCAACAGGAGGGTGTGCCAAACACTGGCATGGGGAAACTGGCTATAAAGCCCATAAGCCCACCCCCAACAATACACTCCCTGCAGGAGGCATTAATTCCCAAATATCCATCAGCTGGGAACCTAGCATTCAGAACACCTAGGTTTATGGGGGACACCTGAATCAAACCACCACATTCCGCCCCTGGCCCCCATAAACTGATATCCATACATGATGTAAAATACAATGCATTCAGTCTGACTTTAAAAGTCCCCATAGTTTTAATCAATCTCAATGATGTTCATACATCCCCATAGTTCAAGATCTTTTAACTGAGCCATAATACCAAAAAATAACCTCAAAAAACCCAGAATGGCACAGAATAAATATTCACACTGCAATAGATAGCATTGGGCATAGCAAAGAAACATTCAACCAATACAAGATTTAAAACAACCAGGGCAAACATCAAACTCTGTAGCTTCAAGTCCAGCAACTCAAACCAGTGACAAATCTTCAAGTCCGATAATTCTAACCAGCAACAAGTCTCTGGCATTCCAATTCCGCCCCTCCAGCTAGGCTACTCACAGTCCTGGAAAACTTCACCGGTGCCGGCAGCTCCTCGGCAGCCATCTCATGGTCCCGGCATCTCCACTGGGTCTCCACTGCAAGCCACGGTTCATCTTCATGGCCCCATGGGGTCTCTATGCAGGCAACCAGCAAACCCGCTTCACACTGCCCATGGCCATTTCCAAAACACAAAACCGTGTTGCAAACTCAATGACCCTCTTTCCAGCATTTCTTATACTCCACGATACCAGGTAGGGTGCCAATTTGTTAATCCAGGAGGGAATAAAGCAGACTTTGAAGAACAGGACACTCCTTGATCACTCAGGCCCCTTCTAAAGAGTCGACATTCTTCTTGTTGCCCCAGCGCAGGTCAGCTAGCCCAGTCTCAAAGGTTGTAATCTCTCAGTTGCAGCTGAACGGGCAGCAATTCACCCAAAGATTTTCCTTTCTGTGCCATATCCCTCTGCACACACCAGTTCATTTCTACGCAAAGCAACCCTGCACAACTTCTTAGGACATGGGCACAAGAGCAAGCTTCTCACACAAACTGCTAGCCCAGTCCAGGCAAAAGCTCTTTCTCACCCTCATAAGCCAAACCTCACAGCCCATAGTTCTTACTGCATTCAGGTCTTTCAGCTCTGACCAGAATTGTCCATCAAGCTGTACTTACAGCACTGCAAGGCATCTCTTAGGCCAAGGTTTCAACTCCTTCCATATTCCTCTTGAAAATCAGTTACAAAAGGCTAAAGCCACATAGTCAGGTGTCTAGCAGCAATCCCACTCCTCGGTACCACTTTACTGTTGCAGTCCGGTTCGCATTGCTGTTAGAAATCACCCAACCAAGAGCAGCTTCTGGGAAAAAAGAGATTTATTTTGGCTTACAGGCTTGAGGGGAAGCCCCACGATGGCAGGGGAAAACGATGGCATGAGCAGAGGGTGGACATCACCCCCTGGCCAACATAAGGTGGACTACAGCAACAGGAGGGTGTGCCAAACACTGGCATGGGGAAACTGGCTATAAAGCCCATAAGCCCGCCCCCAACAATACACTCCCTGCAGGAGGCATTAATTCCCAAATATCCATTAGCTGGGAACCTAGCATTCAGAACACCTAGGTTTATGGGGGACACCTGAATCAAACCACCACAGGCACCTAGGAGCCTCTGGATCTCTGGATTGGGAGATATTGAGTGTCCTCAGTGTCTATCTCCTTCACCTTTGTGCCGATATTATATTCACTAAGAAAGCAGCACACTTGCTCATTCCTCCAACTCCTCTGTGGTTTCAGCTGGGGCCAGGGTGGACTGTACTGGGTCATATATCTATCTCCTCAGCTACAGCACCCATCTGTAGAAGAAAAGCAGATTCTCTAATGAAGAATGAAGATAGCACCAGTTAAATGGGATAGCAATTATTAATTTAGAGAGAAAGAAAAGGATGTTGACCCTGTTATAATCTAAGATTAGTTGGAGCTTGACAATGGAAAGCAGAATCATTATCTGGGTATGATTCTGACTTGTTTCCCAGTTCCAGATATGTTTTCCTTTCCACTGAGTGGATCGGTTAGCCAGTCCAAGAGCAGTTGGTTACCCACCATGGTTGTGTGCCACTTTTGCACTTATGTGAGCATCATGTCAGGTTGTTTGCTTCTGAGTCTCTTAGACTTTGGGTTGCTTGGACAGATGTTGGCTGCCTTCCCCAGGTAGCTCATGTAGTGCCTTCCAGAACTAAATGGACTTTCTGGGGACCAGCTCTCCTCCAGATTCCAACCAGGAATCTCTATGATCCATGCAAATTGCATATGGTGTCTTCAGCAGTAGGGCCTTACCATTAACCTCTGACAGAAGTATGTCTTAATTTTTTTTGGGGGGGGGGCATTTAGTAGGTCTCTTTGATCAATAGCTCATTGTGGATGTAGACCATATCTTGGTACAGGGAATTACAGGACAGATCCAAGGGAAAACAAAACATAAAAAGACAGAGAAAAAAGAGAAACAGGAGAAATTTAAGCTTAGATTTTTTTTCTTACCCTCTACAGGTGCTCATCCTAAGGTCCTCTTGAGGGTTCCACCTTTTTGGTCTGACTTACAGGATATAAGATTCTAGATTCTATGGTACCCGTTCAATTTGGGTTCAGTTTTGTGACCCCCCCATCTTTTCCCTCCCTGCAAGTCCTACCTTCCCTACTGTCCAAGACTCAAGATGCTATTTAGTTATGTTAGAAACTCAGGCTGATCCAGGTTAGGAACTGCAGATGAGTGAAATTATCCAATGGTTGTATTTCTGTGATTGTGTGATCAGGGTTCATTTTCTATTCCTTGAAACATCATCTAATCAACTAGCAAGGTTGTCCTTACATACTCTGTTAGTGATATGTGTAGCCATCAATTTTGACATATGAATTAAATATTTGATGACAGTTTCATCCTGATCAGAATGATGACAACATTGCACATTAAAACTGGTAAAAAAAAATTACTGATTATTGAAGATAAAGAAGAAAAATTATTTGGGAGTAACATGCCAATTTGTCAATGGCAATGTGTACCATGAAAATATTAAATATGGAAGTGGATCTTAGTGTTTGGTGATAAGTATTTGTAAGTTGAATGTAACCCAGAATTTTATGCAACTATTACATTTCAGAAAAATCCAAAGTATAGAATTTCATTCTACTCTCTAATGTCCTGAGTATTTCTCTTATGAAATAAAATTATGCATTATATTATTAGATGGCAAAGCAAAATATAAACATATATTACAAAAGAAGAAAGAGTCAGAGATAATATTGATAAATAACCAACTCATGATAGTTTTGAAGACCCTATTAAGAAATGTATATATATATATGTCTTAGATATTTAATATAAATTTTAAAATAAGATGTCTAGTGTAAGTCAAAAACTTAAAAAATAGTGGTATTATAATTTTTATTACAGAAACATTAAAAACAGAAATTTCTAGAAAACTAAAAAAATAAAGAATAATAAAAAGAGGACAACTTTAACATATCATCATAATCTATGTTAGTATGTTCTTGTGAAGGATGACACTTATTTTTTTTTTCAGAATAGATCAGTTTTAATTAGAAGGGCAACTACAAAATCAAGATTTTTATAGTTATTCCTGGAAGCAAAGTACATGTCATCATTCATTAAAAAAATTCCTGGACCCAGAATGCTTAATTGAAACTTTCCTCCAGTCAGTTTTTGCCAGATAAGGATTCTATTATGTGTATAATGAACATGCAGAAGTGATTTATTTGACCACTCTATTCTTAGTGGATTTTGTCTTCTCTATACTCAGGAGAGAAACTTGAAACAAAAAAAAAGAGGGACAATATCTATATAAAAATAAAGCCATGAACTGAATATAGCTGAAAAATTCCCATACTCTGGGCTCTTTTAGTCATCAATGGTACTTAGATAGAAAATTCACATTCCCCCATAGACATTTGTTTCGTCTACTTCTGATCTGAATAAAGATTTGATCAAATGAGTTTCTATAACATTACCCTACTGTATTATCTTACTTTGCTTGATATTTTTCCTGACTTTTATGATAAAATACATGAATAAGTCCCTAATATTTGTACAAATATTTAATTTTCCATACAAGGCATTTGCAAAATTAATCATTGTTTGGGACCAAGACTTGTGAAGAACAGATCATTCATTTCTTCACTTAGCAGGTTTGTAATCACGAGTTATTTTAATACCAGCAAATATGAAGCAGAAGCACTTGTATCTGCTTCTTCCTTTAGGTCCCAAATGTTTGCCTCCTTTATGGAGCTATCACAATGTCCATCACTTTTCAGTTATTTATATACAGAATCTAGGTAACCCCTTCAATTATGCTTTTTCCTATTCCACATTGATTTTCATTTACATTTTCAATTATATCCCAAAGCAAAGAGTAAATCCAGTCATCTTTCCATTTATACTCTAGTCATTTGGTTCGTCATTTGTCATCTGACATTCCAATTGCTTACCATGCTTCTCTTGCTATGACCTCATATCCAAAGCCAACAACTAATCACTTTTGAACATACTTCATCCCCTACCTAAAGTCATTTGCTGAGTTCATTCTGCACTTGAACAAATGCGTATCTTATAACTGTACTGATGAAGTACTATAGAGCTGAACTCCCATAGTACTCCAAACTCCAATAGCCATACCCTTTCACAAACTCTTCTTAACCACCAGGACTTTCTAGCTGCTCAGTTTAATCCTGAGTTTAAACAGCTTTGCTGTCACTCTTGCCTCCACCTGTATTGTTTTACCTCTAATCTTCCCACTGTTGGCTCTTTTAAGACATTCTTGTTTCTAGTCCAATGCCATTTCCCACAGACCACGCCTGACCATGAATCTGAAGCAGTCGACTTGGTACACATTACATCACCTGTCTCTATGATTTGCAGAACAGGTATCGCAATCTGGAACTTTCTATTTTGTGTAATTGTAAATGGCCCCTTTGTCTTCCTCAGGAATGTAAATCCCACACAGTCTATGAGCATCTCATCTTGTTCCTTTCTGTGTCCTTAGATCCTTAAGCAGTGTGTGAATAAAGGACTATGCCACAGATTTGCTGTTTAGTGAAGATTTGTAGACATGTCCTTCTTCATGATTAATGTCCTATTAATGGAACGAGACTAGGAAAGAATAACTAACAGTGATATTTCTTGCTGTTTATTGACAGGCTTCTTAAAATTGGAATTTTAAAATGATTGTAAAAGGAAATACAAGCACTGAGAAGATGCTTCAGCTGTTAAAGGCAGTTGTTTGCAAAGCCTGACATCCCTCCCAGGTTTGCTTCTCCAGGACTCAGGCAAAGCTGCATGCACAAAGTGGAATATGCACCTGGAATCCATTTACAGTGGCAAGAAGCTCCTGTGTCTCCTGTGTACTGATTCACTATTTTCCTCTTTTCTCTCTCTCTCACTCTGTATGTAAATAAATAAATAAATATATTTTTTTCAATAGATATAAGAAGTAAATTGACAAGACAACTACTTTTGAAACAATATTCAGCTCTCTCTCTCTCTGTGTGTCTGTCTGTCTCTCTTTTTGAGGTAGTGTCTAACTGTAGCCCAGACTGATTCATTGTAGCCCGGACTGACCCGGAGTGAACTTTGTAGCCTAGGCTGGTTCATAGCAATTCTCCTATCTCACCTCCTAAATGTTGGATTATGATTGTGAGCCACAGCATGTGACTAAGATTTTTTCCGTCAAAATATGGACTACATTTTTTTGCCTAAAAATAATTTATAAAGATAATACAGTCTATCTTGCAAAATTAAAAGAAAGTCTAAATGTATATAAAAAAGACTAAGTTAGAATGGTCTTAATAATGATCAGTGTGATTAACATGGCTATAGAATTCACAAATCTCATTATTTTTCATTCTTTTCTATGATATTTGTAATTCATTTAGGTCCATTCATTAGTTAAGAATGACCATAAACCTTAAATCTATGGCATTGCCAATTATGTTTTCATGATATTGGGAACTTCAGTAACTTAACTTTTTTAATTCTCACAACCCTTCCCAATGTAAATGTGATAACAAATCCCCTTTCCAAATTATCATTGTGGTAATTAAGTAAGACCTATAAATACTAGTACTTATATGCTTTAATTCAGTATACAAATTTTTCAATCATTATACTCAAATCCTTTTAGTGCCAGGTCATGTCTTTTATTTTTTCCTCCAAGGTATGTGCCAAGTGTAACCTAAACATATTCAAGAAATAACTATTTGAATTCCTTATAATAGTAGTTCTTATTGCAGCTTCACTTAAAGTTGACCCCGAGTAGAGTTCAAGAGAAATTACTCTAGTTTATTCATAAATGACTATTATTGCTCTTTCTCTATAGTTGTATCCTTTTGCAGGCTTTAGAAAACAGAAAAATATGGGCAACTTTTTTTTATTTTTTCAAATTATATATACATATATATATAATTTATATATATAATTTATAATTATATATAATTTATAATTATATATATATATTATTTATATGTTTATATATTATATATTATATTATAAATATAATTTATATAATTTATAATATATAATTTATATAATATATTAATTTGTAATTAATATATAATTTATACATAAGGGTGTACTCTTCCATCCCCTCACCCTGACCCTATCTCCCTGGGGGTCCTCTCTCATGGGATCATGGTATTTATCCACAGTGAGACATGAAATCCTCACTTAGTCCACATAGAATAGCACTGGGACCAAGTCTCGGGTTACTCCTACCCACTCTGTGGCTCTAACAATCGTACTTCCTCTTCTTTTGTAATGTTCCATGAACCATGGAAAGCTGGTTGGCAGTCTGATTTATAGTTGAGTTATTTTTTGCCTCTGGATTTCTGATTTGATAGGTTTTATTTGATCCCCATGTTTGACACCATCACCCTAGAGTTGGATTTCAGGCTAGCAGAATGTATATCATTGCTTCCTCTGCAACTTCTCCTGGGCTCAGCACAGATGTGGTAAAGGTAGCATGTCTTGTGATAGGCAGTCAGTTATCACAGAACCTTGGCTCTTCTCCACTTTCTCTATCATCTGTAAAATAAAACAGATTCTCCAACCAAGAAGAAGAGAAGCTTAGGATGAAGGGGTTATTCAAAATTATTTGAGAGACCTTTTGGTGTTCAGGCCCCCATTCCAAAGAGCAGTGAGGGCTTCTCTCTGAGTTGAGTTTCCTGACCATGGGATTCTGAGTTGATATCCAGTAGATATGAATATTCTCCCACTAAGCAGGGCTCATGTCCAATCAGAGAACAGTTAGTTACATGCAGAGGCTGCATGCTGCTATTACAAAAGTGTTTACTTCTTGTCTGGCTAGTTGATTTAATAGTCTCCAGGGTGCCCTGTTCATGCTATTGGTGAACATTGTCTTCCAGTGGCTTCCATGTGACGGCTTGCTAGAGGGGATCTAGTTTCCATTCTGGTTTCAGCAACCTGTATCTTCTCATATTTCACATTATTTATAAAACTGAAAATTCCCAAATGCTTTAAATTCAATTATCTTTTTTTTTCTCTTGGGCTTTTTTTTTTTAATTTTTGTTTTTGTTTTTTGTTTTTTTGTTTTTTGAGGTAGGGTCTCACTCTGGTCCAGGCTGACCTGGAATTAACTCTGTAGTCTCAGGGTGGCCTTGAACTCATGGCAATCCTCTTACCTCTGTCTCCCACGTGCTGGGATTAAGGGCGTGCGCCACCACGCCCAGCTCTCTTGGGCTTTTTAGAGAAACTCATTATTATTAGATAGCACTGTTTACTCATAATTATTAACCAATATTTTGTGATATCTGTTTTGCTTTTAATTTTGTAAATTTTGATGCTATGAAACAGATAACAACTGTTTTTTTTTTCTACAGGGGCAGATAGATTTGGATTTTTTTTTAAATGTTCATTTTTATTTATTTATTTGAGAGAGAGAGAGTGAGAAAGAGAGAAAAAGAGGCAGAGAGAGAGAGAGAGAGAGAGAGAGAGAGAGAGAGAGAGAGAGAGAATGAGTGCACTAGTGCTTCTAGCCACTGCCAACGAGATGGATACGCCCCCTGCAGCATCTGTTTACATGATCCTGGGAAATCCAGCCCCGAACTGGGGTCCTAAGGCTTCACAGGCAAGCACTTAACCGCTAAGTCATCTCTCCAGCCTGGATTTTTTTAATGTGTCTAGGACCATTTTATTTTATCTTGTAGCACATTTGTATAGATTTAACATAATCTACAATTGGATATTGAAACAAGAAGTACAGTAAGAAAGTAAAAAGCCTTTAGATAAGAAAGATACCAGGGAGCATAGGAGCAGAAAGACTGGGAAGGAGAGTTGATCAGTTGGCCTAAAACAAATTTGATCAGAAGCAGGAAATTATGGTGCACTATTGCATAGAAGATAGAAAAGAGAAAAATAATGTAATAAATAACTCAGAAATCTAATAGAAATGATTTTGAAAATTCCCATAGTTAAAAATAAAATAAGGCCATAAGACATAAATAATGAATGTTGAGAAAGCTGTTATTGTTATTCATATTAAACATTACATAATGAGCATGTGTTTGGAAGTACTACCTGTTAGTGCATTAGTCACTAATAATACTTGCAATTATGTTCACCAATTACAAATAAAATTCAAATGTTTTAGGATGCTAGGTGGGACCTGGCTATAAATTCTAAGAAAAGAACAAGTGATAAAATTGGCCAAAATAAGAGTTCTAAGACCTTTGAGTATAGCCATCAGGAGTTAGGTACAGATATTTTTGTATGCATTTGTAACATATATGATTGCAGCTTAACTGTTGTTAATCATAATGAAGATGTGTTTTAAGCTAAAAATAGGTGAATATGTCATTTATTATGTTACACAAGGAATTTTGTCCACTAATAAAAACTGGATATCTTTTTCTTAGAAGACAATCAGATGTATAATAAATACAATGGCATATAAGCACATTCTGGGCACTTTTATGCATCTCATCACAATTCTATGAAATCATACAATTCAGATTGAAGAACCTCAGAGAAAAACAAGTAGCTGAGTATCAATGTCATTATTCTGATTATTTCTGTTTTAAGATAGGGTCTTGTGGCTGGAGAGATGGCTTAGTGGTTAAGGTGTTTGCCTTGCCTGTGAAGCCCAAGGACCCATGTTTGACTTTCCAGATCCCACTTAAGCCAGATGTGCTAGCTGTCACATGCACCTGGAGTTCATTTGAAGTGGCTAGAGGCCCTGGAGTGCCCATTCTCTGTCTGTCTCTTTTTCTCTTTCAAATAAATAAATAAATAAAAATTAAAAAAATATATATAGGGTCTTAGGAGGCTGTATACATTTGCTTAGTGGTTAAGGTACTTGCTGGCAAAGCCAAAGGACCAAAGTTTGATTCCCCAATATTCCTGTAAAGCCAGATGTACATAGTGGTGTTTGTGTGTGAAGTTCATTTGCAGTGGCTGGAGGCCTTAGCATGCCCATTCTCTCTATCTGCCTTTCTCTTTCTTGTTCTTTCAAATAAATAAGATAGGGTCTTAAGTTGTTCAGGTTGGCTTTGAATTCCCTTGTAGCTTCAACTTTCTCTCTCACTCTCTCTCTATCTATATGTGTATTTATTTATTTATTTGAGAGAGAGAAAATGAGGCAGAGGAATAGAAAGAGAGAGAAAGAGAAAGAATTGGAGCCCCAAGTCTTCCAGCAACTGCAAACGAACTCCAGCTGCATGTGCCACCTTGTACATCTGGCTTATGTGGGTCCTGGAGAATTGAACTGAGGTCCTTTGGCCTTGCAGACAAGTGCCTTTTTTTCCCCACCTGTTTTCCCTTTATATTGACAGCTTCCATACTTACACACAATAAACCATCATAATTCCCTCCCCTTTCCCATTTTCTCCTTTACAGATCTACATTCCATCATATCCACCCCCCAACTACATTAGTCACTCTTTTATTTTGATGCCATCATCTTTTCCTCCTATTATGAGGGTCTTGGGAAGATAGTGATAGGCACTGCAAGGTCATGGATATCAAGGACAATTTCCATCTAAGACCTGGATAGCTTAATGAAAGCAATTCTAATACAAGCTTTTCAAAATAAATTCTTCCATTTGGAATCATGCATTATTTTGAAATTTAAACTGAAAATTGAATACACATGAAGCTAGTAATCACCTTCAACAGCATTTTTAGCTCACTGACTTTCTGGACATCCAAGGGAAATACAAAACAGGTGCATAAGAAGAACAATA
The DNA here is from genome assembly GCF_020740685.1 of Jaculus jaculus. Classification (NCBI taxonomy): domain Eukaryota; kingdom Metazoa; phylum Chordata; class Mammalia; order Rodentia; family Dipodidae; genus Jaculus; species Jaculus jaculus. The sequence goes on from NC_059104.1 coordinate 54,080,573, forward strand.
AAGGTTAAAGGGGAAAAAATAGTTGAGGAACATTGACAGAGGGAATAGAAAAGCAAAATCAAAAATAGCAGAACAGGGAAGCCCAGAGGGAACATCCAGTCTAACCAATTTTCAGGCTTACCTAAACTTGAAATATCCAAAGAGACAGCTCTATATACACTAGAAACAGGTATCCAGGCACCCCTGACTAAGGTAGCAGTGACCTCTTTTAAATACTTGCCACTTTGTATTCAATCTTTTATGAGTCATATTTGACTATGCAGTCTTAGCCTTCCTGGTATGATTTCTTTTCCTTCCTTGTAAGAGCTTAAGAAGACAGACACAGTAGTACATGCATATGCCCTGCTTATAGTGCTTTGCCTACATAAACTCAAATTCCATAACAATTCTTTTAGTTGTGATACTCCTTTCACCATTTTATAAAGGATTTTACCATGCACTGTGAGGCTAAAACACTTTTGCCAAGATCACAGAGATAGTAAGTTTAGAATAAATGGGATCAAAGCCTACATACAGTGTGTTTCTAGAGCTGGCTTGTACTACTTCACCCAGTAGAACAAAATAACGTCAATGGCTGCAGTTCATATGAGTTGTTTAGGCCAAGTACTGTGAGCTAAGAAAATAATATAAATCACACTTATCATCATGCATAACTGTCCCCATTTTGAGAAGAAATCAATAGTTCAAAGTCCAATATCTTTGACATAGACAAAACAGCTAGTAAAGATCAGAACTAAGATGTAGAATCAGATTTTCTAAATATTCAGACTGGCTTTTGTTGTAGTTGTTGTTTCATTGTTTTTACCAGTATCAAGAAAATTCAGATCAGAGTTTAGACTAATCTGTGACAGTATGTCCATGAACACCACTTACTCTTCCATACTTCAGGTCAGCTCAGCTGTAAAATAATAGTAATTCTCTGAGGGCTTCCCAGATTTTAGTACTTTTGGGATTTATTTATAGTATTTGTTATAAATGTAGATCTCCAATTACAGACCAATTATGACTATGTAATCATTTGAATTTTGACCAATAATTCATAGAAACACTTATTTGCTTTGCTCAGTCAAGATTTTCATTAAAACTTTACAAGGAAATAGATATTTAAGCATACATGACTTTGAATCTATCTGAGTGATCTTCAGGAGTCAGATTTACATGGTAAGTTGAACAGATCTTATATTCACTCTTCATGATACCTTCATATATTCAGAGTGTTCATGCACTTAATATGTGTGTGTGTATACTATGTTTGGTGTGTATTAGTTGCTTGTTTGTGCAGAGGAAGGTGTGGTTGTTTGATTCAGGTGTCCCCCATAAACTTACTTGTTCTGAATCCTAGGTCCCCAGCTGATGGCAATTTGGGAATTAAATCCTCCTAAAGGCAATGTACTATTGGGGATGAGCTTATGGGTGTTATAGCCAGCTTAGTCTTGCCAGCATTTGGCTTACATTCTTGTTGCTATTGTCCATCTGTTGGCCAGGAGAGTATGTCCACCCTCTGCCCATGCCATCATTTTCCCCTGCCAACATGGAGCTTCCCCTTAAGTTTGTAAGCCAAAATAAACTTTTTTAATCTCCCACAAGCTGTTCTTGCTTGGGTATTTCCTGCCAGCAATGTGAACATGACTGTAACAGGTGTCTTCCTCTATTACTATTCCTCTTTATTTTCTGAAACAGAGTGTCTCACCGAAGCTGGTCTTTCCAGTATTTCAGTTAGACTGTCTGACTGGAAATCCCCAGCAATTCTTCTATTTCTGCCTCCTTCAGCAGTGGGGTATCAGGCATGCAACTATTCCAGAGGTCTTATAATAGTGCTCAGGATCAAACAGAGGTCCTCATGCTTTACAACAAGCACTCTTACTCACAAACCATCTCCCTTTCCCTGGTATTTATGTATTTGTGGTCAAGTTCCTTTCTCAACCTAAGCTATGACTGATTTTATTTTCTTCCATGGGACATAAACAATTGAAAGTCCTTTCCTTATTTCTATATTGCTGCTTATAGTAAAAAAAAAAATTAACCTACTGGTCTTTAATAACCATATTTCACAAACTATGTTTTCTCTCAATATTAGGTATCATCTAAAATTATTTTACATATGCTTTATGAATATTGATTTGCCTCACACTGGAAAGATTTATAAAGCATGGGCATTCACCCACCTACCATTTTCCAGTTTTTATTATATATTAATAGTAAGTACTTAATAAATATTTAATAAGTGAGTATGATATATGACATTTTACTTTATATCATGACATGTTTAGATATAAAAATTAAAAGGAAATAAGCTGTCAGATTTTCACTATAATGACAAAATGCTTGAAAGAAAGAAAGGAGGAAGGAATTCTCTTGGATGACCATTTTAGAGGCATCAGTCATGGCTACTTTGGTCTCAGCAATATGGAGCAGGTATAGGTAGTAGAGTTCTTCACCATCTCTCATCTGTATTTCTATGTATGCATGTAGCAATTCAATTCCTGTAAGTAACCTACATCTTCTGCATTCTACCTTTTACATCCTACCACCTACCAATATACCACCATGTTATGAAACTATCAATGAAATAATCTATTAATTAGGTTACTATTCTCATGATCCAATCACTTCCCTAATGTTCCACCTTGGAATAACCCATTGTGGGTCAAACTCTTGGAGGATATTTCATATCCATATCATACATAATCTGGTTATAAATGTAGAGTTTATGTCACTAACATAAGCAGAGATAAACAGAATATTCAAAAAGCTTATTTTGTTATTAATTAGTTTTGTACTTAGCGAATACAGTCAGTTTGGTACCATTATTAGGCTCATCTGTGACCTACCCCCTCCCCTTGGCCCATCCTTGTTGAGGAATATCGGTCATGCATTCTGAGTTAGTCCATTTACAATTTTGTCAGTGAAGGGATGGAGGGGTTGCTCCAGGGCCTTCTTCACTGGAAACAAACACCAACTGCTTGCACCAATTTTTTCGACCACCTTATGTGGGTTCCTTAGGAATTGAACCCTGGGCTGATGCTCTTGCAAGCAAGAGTCTTTGAGCACTGAGCTATTGTCTCAGCCCCTAGTTTATTTGACACATTATGTTGTTATTGTTGTTTGAGGTAGGCTGTTACTCTAGCCCAGGCAGACCTGGAATTCACTATATAATCTCAGGCTGGACTGTAACTCACACAGATCTTCCTACCTCTGCCTCCCGAGTGCTGGGATTAAGGGTTGGTTGTGTCAACATGTCTAGATGAGGGAGAGAGAGAGAAAGAAAGAAAGAAAAAGAGAAAATGTGTACCAGGGCCTCTAGCTCTAGCTGAAAAACAAACAAACAAACAAACAAAAAACCCTCCAGATGCCTGTGCCATATTTTTTTGTTTTTATTTATTTATTTTAATTTTTTTATTAACAACTTCCATGATTATAAAAAATACCCATGGTGATACCCTCCCTCCCCCCACTTACCCCTTTGAAAGTCTACTCTCCATCATACTCCCTCCCCATCTCAATCAGTCTCTCATTTACTTTTGATGTCTTGAGCTTTTCCTCCTCTTATGATGGTCTTATGCAGGTAGTATCAGGCACTGTCAGGCCATGGATATCCAGGCCATTTTGTGTCTGGAGGGAACATGTTGTATGGAGTCCTACCATTCCTTTGGCTCTTACATTCTTTCTGCCACCTCTTCCACATTAGACCTGACTGAGCCTTGGAAGGTGTGATACAGATATTGCAGTACTGAGCACTGCGGTCAACTCTTTATGGCACCGTGATACCTTCTGAGTCATCCCAAGGACACTGCCATCTGATAAGAGAAGATTTTTAAGAAAAAGTAAGAATAGCATTAATATAAGGGTGTGAACATTAACAGAAGTGCTTACTGGGCAGTTTGATAAGCATAGTATATACATTTGGCCAGGCAACAGCAGATGTTACGCACCTAGGGCTTATGACTACCCCTGTTTTAAGTTTTCAGTATCAGGGATGTTTTCCCTTCCCATGGAGCAGGTCTCCAGTCCAATTAGAGGGCAGTTGGTCCCCCCCCCCCCGAACAGACATGCCACTATTGCACCCGCTGGCTCATTTGACCTGGGTGGCCAATTATAAGGCTTGCAGTGTCCATTGATGAGTATTTTCACTGGTGATTTCTCTTTCTCCCATTGAACTGCATGCAGAATGGCTTCTTCCAGCTTTCTGTCAGCTGGTCTACATGAAGGAGGTTATCAGCTCAGTTCCAGCAAGATTTCTCAGTGGCCTTGCAGCCCAAGTATATGGAGTCTTCAGAAATAGGGTCTTACCATCTATTCTTGATGGGAAACCAAGGGCCTCAGCAATGGCCTATAATGTTTTGGGGGCATCAGGGATCTCCCTGGCCAACAATGCACTGGAAGATAGATTATTTTTTGTTAATTAGTTTTGTAATCAGTGAATACAGCCAAGTTGCTACCATTGTTAACCTCCTTCCTGTCCTCCCTCTTCCTCCTGGTCCATCCTTGTTGTGGTATATGGGTCATACATTGTGGGGTTAGCCCTCAGTTAGTTGTAGGAGGAAATGTTTTTGTGTATCATAACCCAATGTGTGGATCTAACATTCTTTCCATCTCTTCTTCTGCAAATTTCTCTGAGCCATCTTGGGTTCATTTTAGGTCTGCTTCAGTGATGAGGTCTTGGGAGTCTCTGTGTCTCTGGATATCCAAGTTGGTAGGTGATGATTGTTCTCTGTGTCAATCTCCATCACCCTTGTGCTGGTACCTGGTTCACCAAGAAAGCAGCACCCTTGCTGGTTTTTCCAATTATTCTTAGTTTCAGCTGAGGCCCTTTTAAGGTATGATGGGGTGGTTCTTTACTTAGGATCTGTGTCTATCAGAAAAAGAGAAATGGATTTTCTGATGGAAAGTAAAGTTAGCACCAGATAAATGGGATAATCATTAAATTTTTAGAGAGAATTTAATAGGTGCAGGCCCTCTTATACCCCACAATTGGTGGTAGCTTGATAATGGGGAGTGGGCTCATTTTTGGATCTGGTTCTGACTTGTTTCACAGCTCCAGCTATGGGTTCTGTTACACTAAGTGGATCAGTTAGCCAAATCAAGAGCAGTTGGTTTCTCACCATGGCTGTGTACCACTATTGCACTTGTGTGAGCATCACAACATGTTATTTGCTGCTAAGTAGGTTAAACCATGAGTTGATTGTACATATATTGGTCATTTTCCCCCATTTGCCCATGTAGCACCTTGTGGCACTAGATGCTCTGACTGGGGACTGACTGTCTTCAAGCTTCCAGCCATGTTGCTCCATGATACATGCCAACAGTATGTCTTCAGCACTAGGGTCTTACCACCAACCTTTGGTGGGTCATCAAGTATTCTGACAGAAATCTGTCATTCTTTTAGGAAACCTTGTAGGTCTCTCTGATCACAAGGCCCCCAACACCTCATCACTGAAACAGACCAAAAATGAACCCAATGTGGCTCAGAGAAATTTTGTGGAAGAGGGGGCAGAAAGAATGTCAGAGCCACATGTTGGGTCATGATATACAGAGACATTTATTGTACCAATAACTGTGGGCTAACTCCACAATGCACGACCCATATACCTCAACAAGGAGTGGCCGATGGGGAGGGGGTAGGCATTGGATGTGCCTAATAATGGTACCAAACTGCCTGTACTTGCAGAATAGAAAACTAATAATAATAATAATAAAAAGTTCATTGTGGATGATAACCACATGCTAGTACTGGGAGTTAAAGGTCAGTGCCCACAAAGAGAAGGAAGAAAAAGATAAGTAATATAAAAGAAAGAGAAGGGAGAGAGAGAGGGGGAGAGAGAGAGAAAGAGAGATAGAGGCAGTAGAAGATTAAGGTCAGCCTTCATTGTATCCTTTCCACTGCCTTGTCACTCAGGTGATCCCTCTAAGGGCCTGGTGAAGGTTCAACCATTTGGTCTGCCTTTTAGGATGTAGAATTTTATGGTACCATTGCCATTTGGGTCCAGATATGTGTCCTCCACCTCCTCCTTAACCCTCCCTTTCCTCCCACCCATCCTGTTGCCTGGTCTTCGAGATGCTTGCTAGGTATGTCAGCATCTTGGGTACATTCAGGTTAGGTACTATAGATGAGTGAGTCTATGCAGCAATTATCTTTCTTTGATTCATGTGGAAAGGCAAAAGGCCTCAAATATTCAAGAATTTCCTGAGCAAAAGAAATACCTCTGGAGGCATCACCATCCCTGATTTAAAGCTATATTACAAAGTCATAGTAACAAAAACAGCACAAACAGTGTAGTACTAGCATAAAAACAGGAGTATAGACCAGTGGAATAGACTTGAGAACCCAGATTTTGGGTCAAAAAACTACAGCTACTTGATATTTGACAAAGACCCTAACAGTATAGGCTGGAAAAAAGATAGCATCTTCCACAAATGGTGCTGGACAAAGTGGATAACAATATCCAGGAAATTGATACTTGATCCACACATCTCTCCATGCACTACATTCAAGTCCAAATGGATCAAAGACCTCAATATAAAACCAGAAACTCTGCTACTACTGGAAGAAAATATAGGAAGAACTTTCCATGATATGGCAATGGAAAAAGATTTCCTGGACAAAACCCCAGTAGCTCATGATCTTAAACAATTACTCAACCAATGGGATCACATGAAGCTGAAGAGTTTCTTCACATGTGCCACTTTTAAACCACAATTTCTTGATGCTGCAACTTCATATTTGTTCTTGTCATAGTGGATTTTTCTGAGGGTTCATTCCTTCAAAGTTCATTCTCAATGGTTTCATCACACTAGATTCCAAATATCATCTAAACCACACATTTCTTTTTTTTAATATTTTTTGTTCAATTTTTATTTATTTATTTGAGAGCAGCAGACACAGAGAGAAAGACAGATAGAGGGAGAGAGAGAGAATGGGCGCGCCAGGGCTTCCAGCCACTGCAAACGAAAACTCCAGATGTGTGCGCCCCTTTGTGCATCTGGCTAATGTGGGACCTGGGGAACCGAACCTCAAACCGGGGTCCATAAGCTTCATAGGCGAGTGCTTAACCACTAAACCATCTCTCCAGCCCTAAACCACACATTTCTAAGAGTCACCTTATTGAGATGCTCTCTAACTTCTATATTAGGAGAAATCCTCTCTTGTTTTCAGCTGTTGTGAATTTGTTACATACTTCTGTTGCCTTTATATATTCTTGATTTATAGCACATTTGTATTTTAGCAAGCAAAGTCTCTCCAGTAGTGTGAGAATATGTCTATTTTGAGCCCTATGCATCGATCTTTTTATTGTATCTGCACATAAACTTGTTCTTAATCATTATCAACTGGTTCAGGTCTTATGGCTTTGACATCACATTCACTGTCCCATAGGGGAAACTAAATGCAGCTTCATTTGTCTTCTCCTCTGACCCAACCATACTCTTAAAGACAAAGTCCTTATGTGCACTGCAGTGCTTTTCAATCTCCTAGGCACACTCCTCAATCAGAATTTCTTGATGCAATAGAATAAACTGACAATCAGAAAAATGAATAGACTGTTGTCAAGTAGAATGCATGGACTCCCTCAGAGTGCCTCATAAATTTCAATGATCTTTTTTCTTGGGTATATTGGATGTGTACATTCATGCTCCCTTCCAATATAAAACAGTCTTAAATAGTAAATCTTAATTTAAATGTTAGAAAGCTATGGTAAGACTAAAAAGAATTGTTCACATCACAGAAACTCATTAATTACTTGCCTTTTGATTAATTGTTTCAAATGCCTTTCAGTTAACATGTACAATGAATGGGAGGAAATTAGGTCCACTGTTAGATATAATAGCTGTATTGCTGTTACAACAGTGTACTGAAAGATCATTTCCCTATTCTTTCTAACTGGAAACCAAAATTTTGGCCACAAACATAATATAAATCACTTAGCATCACCAAACATTTTCATTATTCTGTATTTCAAATTTAATCTCCTCTTTAGTGAAAATCAACTCCAGTTTCTGTATTTGACAAGAACAAGAATACTAATGTGTGTGTGTGCGTTGTTTTCTTAAGCACTGAGTAAGAAAAGGATTTAAGGCTGCCCTAATATGTTCTAGCTTAATGAGTTTTAAAATTGGGGCTTTGTTTAACTTCACAACAAACACTTGAATTATAAAACTAATACATTCCTCCATAGGATTTTCTTTAATCTATGAAGAAGAATGAAGATTTGAGCTTTTAAAAGTGGTATGAAAAATGCCTGTTTTTTTTTTTTAAGCTTCTATAGAAGACAAAATTAAATGGGATAAACTTCCAGTCAAATCCAGGCTGTGCATGTATGTGTTTCTGGCAACCAAAAGCAACAAATCATGGCAAGGTGGTAGTTCTGTATTAATAGACATCTATTGAAGTATGGCAGGATATATAGTAGTATTGATAAATCATACACTGTTCTCAACAACCAGGAGTGAATGAATTATAATTACTGTGAACCTATTCATTTTTCCCATCTTGTCTTTTCCATTTATTTTTAAATGATGCTATTTCCTCATAATTTCCTTTTAAAAGGTCAAAAAAATGAAAAATATCAAAGGAAGCCACAAGGATTTTTTTAACAGACTTTTAAAGAAACAAAGCACAATCTAAAACAAATTTAAATGCTGCAAAGAGAACACACAAAACCTTCTCTTGAGAAGTGATGAAACATGAAACAATAAAGGTATAAAAAGTGGAGGCAGGAGAGGAAGCAAAGTGAACAAGGCCAGCCCACAAGGGCCAGGATGACAGGGAGAAAGGTTTTAGAGTAGTAGTATCACTCAATGAGGTAGGACAAAACCTGCACACATCACGTTGACTTGGGAATTGGGAGTCAAATGCCTTTACATTTTAAAGCTGAATGGGACTTAGATAAACTCTCTCTTTTCACAGAGGAAATTGAATCATGTTCTTCCATCATGTAGTGTATATTGCAGAACTGAAAGCTTTTTGGAAGTAGACTTACACACAAGAATATATATATATACACACACACATATATTAGTTTCTTCCTCCATACCTTTCTACTGCATATTGAACAAACTTCAGGTATTTTTCATTCTCTCTCTTTCTTTTACTCTTATTTTATTTATTGCTATATTAAGTATCTCCATTTTTTCATGCACAATATTGGTTATTAGAATACATGGTTATTGCCTGTGGCAAGTTTATGTGTTTATGTTGTAATGGATGAAAACAATGACACAGCAAACATAAACACTGATGAAGTAGGCTAGTAGTAGAGGGTTTTGATTTTGTTTCCATGCAGCATCATGCAAGAGATATAGGGATAATGAGAACAATTAAAACTAAAATGAACAATTTTCAACATTAATACAAACCTTCTCCAACACAACATTCCTCATGGGCCCTGTAATAATAATGCATGAGAATTACTGCCACCCAGAGAAGATTTTCACTCCTACAAATTTCATGACAGAAAATGCCTTAGACTAAGCATAGGCTTTTCTTATCTATATTAATGTTGTTACTCTTGGGAAGAGAAAAACAACAACTAAAATTGTTATTATTAAATTATTAAGATATAAGTATTAAGTCATTAACCTGTACATTTTATATCTATGATAACTTCTTAAATTTTTCAACTAAAATATTGAGTTTCTCAGACCAGAATTGGAATAGATACCTGTTAAAATATGCTAATATATATGTGAACAAGAAATTTACCACTATAAGAACAAGAAAGCAGTAGTGATATTCAAAGAGATATTATGGTCAACAGGCTATTTGGTCTGTATACCTACATGACTATCTTGAGTATTAAAGCAAAAGGCTAAATTGAAAAAGATTATATTTAGTTTGCAGAGTGAAATTTCTACCTAAATCAAGGAAATCCAGCGAATAAGTGAGATTTTGAATATTTCTATCTACAAACTGGAAATGAAACTTTCTTTATAGGTTTTCACATTGAAAATATTTTAAAATCTTGGCTGGAAAGAAGACTTAGAAGTTAAGGCCTATGGAACCATCTTCTATTCTCCAGATCCCATGTTAGTCAGATGCATAAAGATGAGGCAAACACAGGTCACACATGTGTACTAGGTGGTATAAGCATTTGCAGTTTGATGGCAGTGTCTGAGGCCCTGAAGCACCAATTTTCTCTTTTTCTGTCTTTCTCTAACTCTGTCTAAAATAAAATAAGAATAAAAAAGAAAATATGTTAAAATCTGAATTAAGTAACATTGTTTTTTTTTCTCTCATATAAGCAAATAATCACTATTTTAATGAAGGACAGCTATAAAGCTATACAGAGGGTTCTGCTATTAATACTTACACTGGTATGTTTTACTTCACTGTTGGAGGCAACATATTATTTTTAACATATGTTTTATGGATGTTGTACATTGTAACAATTTAGTAAGATGTGGCCATCCTTTATTATAAAATAATGTCTGTTCATTAAGTCCATAAAATCATTTAAAAATGTCTGGATTAGTTTAGTTGAAGTCTTATGAAAATGTAAGGATATTATATTGGAAAATATTGAGTTTGTTCTATTTTTCAATGATTCCTGAAAATAGATTCTAGGGAATGTAATAGTGTAACAGATACAAATAAAATATCTAGCTTTCAAGGTATAGATACATCACTATTAAGTTCAAATGACCAACAAGACAGATGGTCAGTCTATACTATCACAGATGACTGAACTAGTTCCAGAAATAATTATAAAATGGGAATACTGATGTCTGTTTTTTGACTATTTTTCAGATCTGACAATTACTCATGCTTCTGGATAGAAGTACAATTATACTCCTGTGGGCATTAACTCTCTGATATAAAAAATATCAATTGCCATTCTGAGTTTCACGTTTATGTAAAGTTCTAGAAAAGGAAAAGCAATAAGATGCCATTAATATTTCATGTAAAGAACTCAGAAATAACTGAGAGGAAACAAAATGTCGAAAGGTAAGTGATGGGGTTATTTGATAAAAACAAGTGAGCAGTTATTAAGAAGTCTTGCTTGAGGAAGACACAGTCAGCATTGTAGGGGCATTAGTTGAATTAAGGAATGAAGGTTGATTAAGAACAGCTGGCAGAGGGAGGAGCTGAGAAAGAGATAATCACCTTATGTGAATTCAATATAATTACTCAGATTGACCAGTAGTCTCAGCAATGATCAGGCTCCATAGGACACTGGTAGAAATAGAATGGAGTTTTCTGTCACTAATTTCTGTGATGTCCTGTAGAATATTCCTTCTTTCATCAGCTCAGAGATATGTGTTTGCTAGAAAATATCCTGATTTATCACAAAGTAATACAACAAAATAATACAAATCAAAATAATTTGGAAATCAAATGAAGAAGTTTCATCTACCTTTCTCTGCAAGAATATGCCACAAATTTAAAAGTAAAAGTTTGAGAAATCCCATTATCATATGTTGTACTTGTAATACATTTTGTTTCCAAGAACTGTAATTCACTTTGCAGTCTGAATTTCATTGTCTTCCATAACCTCCAGAGGGAATAAGGAACAAACATTTTTTTTTTCCCCATACTAATGCGTTCTTAAGGCATGACACAGATCTAGAAAAATCTGAATCTGTGTTGTGAAGTATGGTAGCTTATAACCCCTTCGAGTCATATATACTATGCTTTTTTTTTTTCCCCTAAAGAGGAATGAACAGTGTAATATAATGTAAAGGCTACTGTAAAAGGACTTAGGACAATGTCCACATATAAACGACCTTACTTAAGCTTCTAAGTATTTACTGTCAATAGATAATGAGTTCAATCAGTCATTTGAAAAAAAAAATGATAGAAAAACCTTGAAGTACCTTACCCAAAGAAAAAACAAAATTGTATGCTTATTTTAAACATTTACTTCTTAACATTTAGGGCTTTTTGTCACATAAAGGAATTTTATCTATACTTTAATAATTATAAATTTAATACCACATAATGCAAAATAATCTGTTTCACAAGCAAACTAAAAGATGCTGCAAGATTTCTAGAATAAGTGCATTGATGTTATATGAATATGCTTCCTCAATATATTTATCTTTTTATGGTGATACCTAGATCTTCGACAAGTGAATTCGTCAAACACATCTTCACTTCCACTCATGTCCTTGAGGTATCCTTCAGTACATTATTTGATATGTGTGCACTTTAGTTTTTACGTTTTTTGATACCTATAGAAGCCAGAAAGGGTTATTTATTTATTTTTTCTCAATTTTTATTAACATTTTCCATGATTATAAGAACTATCCCGTGGTAGTACCACCCCACTTTCCCCTTTGAAATTCCATTCTCCATCATATCCCCTCACCATCTCAATCAGTCTCTCTTTTATTTTGATGTCATGGTCTTTTCCTCCTCTTATGATGGTCTTGTGTAGGTAGTGTCAGGCATGGTGAGGTCATGGATATCCAGGCCATTTTATGTCTGGAGGGAACACATTGTTCTGAGTCCTACCCTTCCTTTTTTTAAAATTTTCTTTTATTTTCTGAGGTAGGGTCTTACTCTGGTCCAGGCTGACCTGGAATTAACTATGTGGTCTCAGGGTGGCCTCGAATTCATGGTGCTCCTCCTACCTCTGCCTTCCAAGTGCTGGGATTAAAGGCATGTGTCACCATGCCCGGCTAGAAGCCAGAAGTTTTATAAATAGAAATTAGGTGAAATAAAACTGAAAGAATTCTAGACTAGTGCCTCTTGAACCTATATCTATACATATAAACATAAATAAAGCACCCTTCTTGTAGAAGTACACATTTTGATTGAGTGTTCCAATGGTCAGTCTTAGGATACTGTTTGCATTTTTTTCCTTATTTATGTGTTTGTGGTATTCTTGCATATATATATATATATATATATATATATATATATATATATATATATATATATGTATGTATGTATATCTCAATACCTTAACAAGAATTTACCCATAAGAACAACTGACATTAATGAAGTTAAGCATGAAGCTGTCACAACATAGGCTATAAGGTTGTTCATTTGATGTCACTCTCTATTGGTTTGACAAAAAACAAACATTCGCCAATGAAATTTAGCTTCAAATTTCTTTTTTTATTTCCTGGATACCAAATTTCTTTGTTTGAAGGAATGGTACAAATTAAAGACCTTAAGTAGATGTTTTGGTACAACTTTTAGAAAAGGTAACGGTAGCCCCAATGTGCATGCACTGCCTTGGTGACCAGGGGAGTCACTCCACGGCTTTGAAGAAGTCGTTGAAGCAGGAAAACCTGGCGACACTCAGTGAAGAACGTCTCTAGTTTCAAATTTCTTTGACTTCCATTACTTAATGCAATGCCAATGTGAAAATTTTAAAGTAAAATGTCAGATCTACCTCTACAAATTTTTATACTGAATGTTATTTTTTAATTCAATTGGCCCATGTATTCCTTAAGCTCACTTCATTTGTACTTAGAGAACATAAAAATATCATAAATACATTACTAAATTCAATTTATTTCAGTACTTGACCATTATTCAAATAAAATTCACATTCATATATATGCTGATCTCTAGTAAAAGATTTAGCATATTTTGTAACCTATTTTTGATTACATAGTAAACATCAATGGCTGAATATTTCTTATATTATTTCCATGCATTGATCTTTGCAAGTGGGTCAGCAAATGCATCATACTCATTGAAAAAATCAACAGTACAATGAAATTGGATGCAGAGGCTAAAGAAAGCCAGGAAATGTGAAACAGATACTCAGATAAATATGGATAACAGGCAAGTGCACAGAGCAAAATGATATGAACTCACATACTGATTGTAATTGCTAGTCTTTCAACAATTCAATCATGGTATTCATATTTAGAAAAGTACAAAAATAGCAAAGTCAAACTTTCAAGCAAAGGATAAGACTTCCTTTTTCCTCTACTCTTAATTTAGTTTATATATTGTCCTTGAAGCTTTAAGATCAATGCTTCTTACTAACATGATAAGATCTATTCAACATGGAACAGAAGAGCTCAGTAGTAATTAAATTCAGGAACACACAGCACTAGCTAGATATATACTGTCATCATTTTAAATTAAATGACCCAATAAACCAAAGACACTGAGACATTGATTGTAGATGTGGTATGAAACATCTACTGGGGAGATGTGAACACCCTCCAAATAAGATATATATCTAGTGTGTGTATGTGATATATATATATATATATATATATATATGTATGTATGTATGTATGTATGTATGTATGTATGTATGTATACACACACATACATATACAGCAGACCAAAGCATGGCTATACCAGAGTCTAACTTGGAGAAACAATGAGTGTATTTGGATTATTTGTAAAGAATGGGTGAGAAGGCTTTTTGGTAAAAGCTTGAAGAAAGCAAAGGCAGCTGCATCACCAAAAATCCACCCCAGCATGGAGAAGACCTGGGGAAAGCTACATCTCTGGAGCTCACTGTGTGACTTGTAGACACTTAGGATGGCAGGAGAATCTAGCCCCCAGAAATTGGTTGCTGCTTCTATAACGTTATGGGTCTTGTGACATTTTGTTTTGCCTGTAGGAGACTTATTTACCTCCTCCTTAGTATCCTGAGCCTCCCTCCTGTATTCAGAATAGAATGTTTTAAGGCAAAGAAAACTGCCACACAGCAATGAAGCAGCAAAGTAACTGCTTATGACATATACATATATGCTTATTATATATACATATTCTTATAACATATACACATATGATTATGATATACACATATTCTTGTGACATATGCACATATACACATACACTTATGACATATCACATATGCTTATTATATGCACATATATATATATATATGCTTATGACATATAAACATATACACATATGCTTATGACATACACACATATACTTCTTATTTACACATATGCTTGGGACACTACATGAATACATTTCCATAGTTATTTTAAATTCTTACTACCAGAGAACAAATATCTAATCTCAGAAACTGGGCCTGACATTGTAAAGGTAAATGCTCTAGCTGGAAAAATAGTGGAGAGATGGAAAAGCAGTGAAAGAAACACGGAAGCAGAAACAAACCCAAAACATCAACAACAAAACAAGAAACTGAATAGGATGCTCCATAAAGTTAGCTTTACTTAAAGTGAGGAAATCAATTATTATGCATGCTAATACTACAGAGTCATTTTGTATGTGTGTGCATGTGTGAGTGTGTGTGTGCTTGTTTTATCACGGTATAATAGTAATCATAATACAAGTCATATATACACAATTTGGGGTTAATATACCACTAGAAAAGGTGAATACAAATAATAAATATTGGTAGCATAATACTAGAGAATTTAGTCAAATTTATACATTCATCATTAAAACAGACTTATGTTCAACATAAGACTCTGCTTAAGGTTTCCTATTTCCTATATCACTGATACAGTGTTGGTCAGGAGGCAAATAAATATAGAGAGTGTCATGGTAGGAAAACCAACCAAAACTTAATATTTAATGTTGGTGTATCTCATCTAAAATACTTTTAGTACTTCCTTTATACATACCAAGGATTAATGCCAAGCACAATATTTAAGGAATAAGTTCATCCTGGTATTGAATTGACAATATTTTATTCTGATTTGAGTTGAATGCAGACAATCTCTTTGTGCTCACGTTCCTTAATTTTAATGGCCTAATTATCCAGGGTTGCCTTGTTCATGCTTAATGGGAGCAGTTGGATCATTTTAATAAGCAGTACAATGGTTTTGCTAGCAGCCTATTCATGTGTAAGTAGCAAGCAAATTACCTTATGCCATGAGCAATATCATAGGATAAATTTTATCTAAATACCTAAAATAATCATCAAAAGAATAATTTTAAACTACATTACAGCTAAAATATTAAGTATTTTACAAAATTTTCTCAAAAACGTTTAAAATGTTTCATCATTGTTGGCAACTTTTATTAAAAAGATGAATCTAATATTTTCTGTTTTAAGAGATATGGTGAAATGAATCATCTCCTATAAAGAAAATAAAAAAGTAGTTGCTTTTACAAACAGAGAGAGCTGAATGTCTTAAATTCAGACAGGAGAATATATGGGACTTTGGTCAGTCAACAAATAAAATAAATATGCAATGCCATTCAATTCATGAAGTTCTATAATATTATTTTTCATAAAATTTCTTATTGATGAAGATACTATGTAAACCCACAAAAATATGATTAGCAGGTAGTTTTCAAATATATTTCCCTAGTGACTTCAAAATGTTTATAATCAATACACATTAGTTTTCAAATGACACAAGAAACTTACATTAATGTGATCCTAAAGGACAAACAGGAATTAGATTTTTTTTTATTCATTTATTAAAGATAAAGAGGACAGAAAGAGAGAGTTGGGGGAAGAAAATGGGAGCACCAGAGCCTCCAGCTACTGCAAACGAACTCCAGACATATGAGCCATCTTGTACATCTGGCTTATGTGGGTACTAGGAAATCAAATCCATGGCCTTTAGCTTAGCAGGCAAGTGTATGAACTGCTGAGCCACCTCTCCAGACAAAAGACATTTTTATACAGTTTAGTTAGGAACAGGGGCTCAAAGAAAGAACATGACTTGGCAAAACTAGAACTTGGCATCTGATCTAGTCTCATCTGGATGGTTGCAGTTCTACCTGCTTTTTCTGAAAACTGGCATGTCTGGGTGAGCTAGCCTCTTTGGGACACCTACTGAACCTACAAACCAATAAGGTGTCCCCCTTACATACCTGAGTCTGATGACAAAAGGCCATTGAATTTAACTATAACTGGCTTGTTCTGTGCTGTTTCTCTCTTTAATTTTCATGACCTGAATGACCCATGGTTCTTTCATCTACATTATGATGTATAAGAATCTCTACTCTTCCAGTCTTTCTGGGAAAAGGGAGGGCTTCTTTTACATATCTGGGAATTTTCTGTCCATTCCTCACATGTATTCTGTTCCCTGATGCCTTTTTGACTTTGTTATATGTATGATTATCCATTCAAGCTTGGTCAACCAAGTGTATAAATCTCTTGAATTTGTTTACTACTAATTTTTCAGGCAACTTTGGTATTTCCTTACTCTGTAAAGTGTATGATGATTTCTGATCTTATGAGGCTTTTACTATTTTTTTTAAATCTTCTCTGTTCTTCTATGTGAAGGGAGCCTTTGGATTCGTATACTTTGCCTTCTGATGCAGTCAGGTTCACATTGCTGACAGAAATCACCCAACAAAGAGGAGTTTGTGGGGAAAAAAAGGTTTATTATGGCTGACAGACTCTAGGGGAAGCTCCATTATGGCAGAAGAAAACAATGGCATGAGCAGAGGGTGGATATCAACCCCTGGCCAACGTAAGGTGGACAATAGCAACAGAAGAGTGTGCCAAACACTGGCAAGGGGAAACTAGCTATAACACCCATAAGGACACCCCCAACAATATACTGCCTCTAAGAGGCATTAATTCCCAAATTTCCAGAAGGTGGGAACCTAGCATTAGGGACACCTGAATCAAACCACCACATTCCTTCCCTGGCTCCCATAAACTGATAACCATCCACGTTGTAAAATGCAATGCATTCATCCAACTTTAAAAGTTCCCATTATTTTTATCAATACCAGTGATGTTTAAACATTCTTATAGTCCAAGCCATGATAGCAAAAATTCTGCCCAAAACCCATAATGGCACAGAATAAACTGCAAAAATCCAACTGTAAAAGATGGCATTGGGCATATCAAAGAAATATTCAGCTATTACAAGATTTAAAGAGGGAAAAAAATCAAACTCTGTATCTCCAAGTCCAACAACTCTAGTCAGTGACAAATCTCCAAGTGTGATAATGCTAATCAGCAACAAGTGTCTGGAGTTAATTCTGTCCCTCTAGCTAGGCTAATCACAGTCCTGGAAAACTTTATCCAGGCTGGCAGCTCTCCTTAGAAGCCATCTCATCGTCCGGGCATCTCCACTGGGTCTCAACTGTAACCCAAGATTCATCTTCATGGCTCCATCATGTCTCCATGCAGGCATCCAGCAAACCTGCTTCACACTGCCTACTGCTGTTTCCAAAATACAAGGCCGCATTGTAAACTCAATGACCCATTGCTCCCTGCATTTCTTATACTCCATAGTACCAGGCAGAGTACCAATTTGTTAATCCAGGAGACAATAAAGCAGACTTTGAAGAGCAGGACACTCTTTGAGCACTCATGCCCCTTCAAAAGAGTTTACATTTTTCCTGTTGCCCTAGTGCAGGTCAGCTGGCCCAATCTCAAAGGTGGTAATCTCATATAACTGCAGCTGAATGGGCAAGGTTTCAGCAGAAATATTTCATTTCTGTGCCATATCTCTCTGCTCATCCCAGCCAAATTCTACACAAAGCAACCCTGCAAAATTTCTCAGGACATGGCCAAAACAGAAAGCCTCTCACATAAACTGCTTCTAGTCCAGTCCAGACAAAGCTTTTTCTTACCCTCACAAGCCAAATTTCATAGTCCAGACTTGTTATTGGATTCAGGTCTTTCAACTCTGACCAGAATAGTCCATTAAGCTGTACTTACAACACTGCAAGCCAACTCTTAGTCCAACGTTTCAAATCTTTCTACATTCCTCTTGAAAACCAGCTACAAAAGTCCAAGCCACACAGTGAGGTGTCTGTCTAGTAGCAATTCCACTCCTCACTACCAACTATACTGATGCAGACAGGTTCGTATTGCTGGCAGAAATCACCTGACCAAGAGCAGCTTGTGGGAAAAAAAAAAAAAAAATGTTTGTTTTGGCTCACATACTCAAGGAGAAGCTCCATAATGGCAATGGAAAAATGATGGCAGGCGCAGAGGATGGGCATCACTCCTTGGCCAACATAAAGTGGACAATAAAATCAGAAGAATATCTGAGTATTCCGAACATCACCAAGGGGAAACTGGCTATTAATACCCATAAGCCTACTGCAACAGTATACTGCCTCCAGGAAGCATTAATCCCCAAATCTCCTTCAGCTGGGAAATAGCATTTAGAACACCTGAGCTTATGGGGGAACACCTGAATCAAACCACCACAACATCCATATGTGGATATTTTTACCTTTTGATCTGGAATCTTTCAGCTAGCCTCCTCCCTGGATGCTAAATTTCCCTAAATAAAAATAAGCAAATAAATAATTTCTCCCTAAATTAATTCAATAATTCATAATTTACTCTTATCAGTCTGTTTTTCTATCCTTTGTTAAAATAGACAAGAGCCCAAAAACTGAGGTTTATAAAACTTCTGAGAACTCTAAAATCCTGCATCATTGCAATTTCAAAAGATATTTGTTTTGTGATCAAAACAAATCATGAATCCAAATTAAAGTGTTGAGTAATAATCTTTAGTTAATAAAGCAGTGATTGTCTTGAAATAATAATAAGATACATAGTGAATATGAATTAAAATATCAGGAACATTTTACCAAAATATAGGCAAAATATTGGTAACAGAACTCGTCTTGATATAACCTAAGGTGTTTGCATTATTAATAACTAGCTACTACAGGTTTATTCAGGATCTGAAAGCAACAGTAAACTTAATATTGGATATACAGGGATTTCATAAAAATGTATGCAAAGAAAAATCAGAAATCATATATGCTAAAGCTATACTCTGAAAAAAAAACAAGTGGTCTTTCCTATCATATGCTCTGCAACATGGATTCAAACAACCTTAGATGAAAGTGTTGGTGACAAAAAAATTTATGTGTCGAGTAGGGAATTGAAACCTGGTCATTAGGCTTTGCAGGTAAGTACCTTAACCACTGAGAAATCTGTTTAGTTCCAAATACAATTTTAAACCATGAGAATTTTTAGTTGTTTTCATAATTTTCTTAATACTTTCTCTGTAAAGACAATAGTAATGTAAGATGATTTGGTCTGTTTACATCTGTGCTGTACTGCATAAAGAATGCAATGGATATTGGTATGATATTAAATCCATGTAGAGTGTAATAAGCGTCATAGTTATTTTAATTACTCAGATAAATATTTTAAGGTATTAAAATGAAAATCAACTAAAACTGCAATTAGGCTTCTATTTGGCTCAGTAACAAAATATTTATTATTCTCATACATTTGTATGTACTGGTAACAGGTTACTTACATATGAATTTTCATATGTTTATGAATATGTACTTGACTAATAAGATGATATATAGCTAGGTGATAGATAAATAGATGATAGATAGATAGATAGATAGGTAGACAGATAGATAGATAGGTAGAGACCTCCCTGTTGTATTGCTATGGTATACCAGGTCGAACCACTTTTCTCTAGAGGAGGGGAGTTTTCGTTTTAATCCATTACTATCATTTACTTCTTATGAGACCTTAAGAAGAAGAATAATCCTTATTCCTAGTTTTCCTCCCTTAAAAAAATGAGGCCAATACTATAACTTCCTTACAGTGTTTGTCAAAAATATACAGATTAAGACATGCAAATGCTTTGTAACTAACTGTACTAGCATGGAAAGTTCCAGGTAATTTATTTCATTTTTGTTTCAAAGTAAAATTTATCTCTGTGTAGCTTCAAATTAATGAATTGTTTATTTGGTTTTGATTTTCTGAAAAGATTATACTATATCAACTTATTTTTTGCATCAAAAATGTGTGATTTCTCATACCTCACAGTGGCAGAAACTTTTCTGTTGGGGTCCGGAGGGTGTCAGAGTAAGGATACTTTGCGGGCTTTGCTTCAAGTAAAACAGCTTCTCACACAGTACAAACCAACAAAGAGACAACACGGAGAGAGGACTTGTAAGTTTTAAGAACCCATGCTATGTATTATTTTTGACAACATGAGCTGAAGGAAACAAAGCAAAAGTACTTTTGCAAGATGTGAGACTTAGATTTTGACATATTTATCCACTCTGTAACCAATGTATAATACTAGAATAAAGGGGTGCTGGAACTCAAATATATTATGTCATGAGCCAGGAAAGATATATACTTTGTCTTACATTGAACATAGGTAAGGCAAATAACAACCAAACATGAGAGTAGATATTAGTATAAGTTTACTTCATGAGTGATTAGGTGAATATTGTTTTTAATGCTTCATCTTGAAAGGTGAGGTAGAAATAGAGAAAAGCTAAAACTAATCACCATTTCACAGTGAATCACCATTGTAAATGTTCTGCAAACAGGAAGTCACTGAGGAATATCGCACAAGCAGCACCAAATGCACAAAGGAGTATGAAGGAAAGGAAAACTCATTAGGAATGCGTGAATATATCAGTGACTTTGAAATCTGACATGTAAAGTAAAATATGATGGGATCAGGGAAGATGAAAAACTAAGAGAAGATGGAAGAAGAGTTTAAGACAAATAATAAAACAGATTCAAACATGAAAGGAACAAAAGGTCAGTGACAGAGAAAGTGGAGTTTCTTACAGATGGGCAGAACAATTTACTGACTGAAAAGGCAGGCATTGCTAAAACAAAAACCAAATGAGTTCATTGCCTTTCCATCTTCTCACAGGGCTTGGGGAACAGAATCAGAAATAGAAACACATCTCAGGGGAATGAAAAAAAAATATCAAAAATGACTGAGATGAGTTGAAAAAGTACCTCAAATAAGATCACTTCTGTTTTATTTCAAAAGCAGGAGCTAAAATCACTTGTAATAAATATATTAGTATATAATTTTAATAAATATTGTAGAAGACTTACTTTTGCCAAGTTTGACATATAAGTGCCTGAAATTAGGACAGTCATGGGACACTTACCTTCTCTACTTAGAAACCATTTTGTAGGGAAGAAAATAGTGTGTAGCAGCAACTAGCATAGGCTTGTGGAATGTTTATCAGTAAAAACAGTAAAAGTCATCAAGAGATGGGTGCATTCCCCGAGGTCATCATCATTACTATTCACACATAAGTGATACCAGCAAAAATTGCTTCTCCAGGAGAGTACAGACTAAACCTTAGCATAGATTATAAAACTGGGACTTATAACATCATTTTACAATGGTGTTAGATAAATCTGTCTTGTTAGGTCAAGGTCTTTGTTCCCACTGCTTGGCCTCTTGGATCTCTGAACTGACCATTTAAATGTGTAATTAATTCTGAATTCTAATTACAAAGCAGTGCCTTTGTACTGGATTCACATGGATAGGGAGAATACCAAATATAGTTTCCCTAATGTTATTTTAGGAAAAAGAACATAAAATAAAATAGGAAAGGTGAAATTTAATCCTATAACAGAGCAAAAAATAAGACTATTAAAAGTAGGAGAATAAGACTCATCTAAATGTAGAAAATATGCTTTTAAGAATTTATGGCAGAGGGACTGGAGAGATTGCTCAGTGGTCAGCCTAAAAACCTGATTTACACAGTGCCTTAATGCATCTAGAGTTCGTTTTCAGTGGCTGGAGGTCCTGGCATGCCAATTCATACCTCCTTCTCTGTTTCTCTCTGCTTGAAAATTAATAACTAAAACCTTTTTTAAAATATATTGGATGAAGCAGAACAGAATAGTTATTAGACAATGTATCTGTATTTTGTTAAGGGCCAAGCCTAGCAATGAAGAAGAGTTCCAACATGTTTTTTTTTTCCCTGTATGACAGGTAAGCAGATACCCAGATGCCATGATGGTTAAGTTTGTGTTGAGTTGAATTCATTTGGATGCCGTGTTATTTGGTTAAACATAATTCTGTTTCTAAAACTACATGTTCTTTTTTCATAATTGAATCTTTTTTCTTAATTTTCTTCTTTAATTAGGTATCATTCTTCCCCTCATCCCTGCATGTTTTTTTGAGGAGGTACATCAGTTACTTTCTCATTGTTGGGACAAAATATCTGACCAGAAGCAACTTAAGGAAAGAGATTATTTTGGCTTCTAGTACAGGGTAAAGCCCATAATGGTGGGGGAATCATTACAGAAGCAGAAAGATAGTGTCACATTGTTACTACAGAAAGGGAGAAGTGGAGAGACAATATTGTGTTAAGACAGGCTGTAACATCTCACATCCCATACCACAGTGACAGACTTCCTCCAGTATGGTTCTGCCTCCTAAAATTTCTAAAACCTTCCAGTACAGCCCCACCAGCTTGGAATTAAGATGTCAAATTAACCTTGTGGGATATTTTAAATTAAATCACCACATTCTACCCTTGACCCCCCCAAAAAAACCTCCAAGTTCACTTCATGATGCAAAACTATGCTCAGTCCAAGTTAAAAGGCCCCATAGATCCCACGTGTATTAACATCTTTCAAATTCTTTTTTTTTTAAATATTTTTTTAAATTTTATTTATTTATTTATTTGAGAGCGACAGACACAGAGAGACAGACAGGTAGAGGAAGAGAGAGAGAATGGGCGCGCCAGGGCTTCCAGCCTCTGCAAATGAACTCCAGACACGTGCGCCCCCTTGTGCATCTGGCTAACGTGGGACCTGGGGAACCGAGCCTCGAACCGGGGTCCTTAGGCTTCACAGGCAAGCGCTTAACCGCTAAGCCATCTCTCCAGCCCATCTTCCAAATTCTTAAGTACATCTTCATTCTAGACCCCAAGGAGCTCTTAACTATGTGTCCTGTAAAATCAAAACAAAACTTATATACTTCTAACATAAATGGTACAGACTAAAGATTCTAAATATAAAAGAGATAAATGAGGATATAGGAGGGGGAGACCGGATCAAAGAAAGATCAAAACTCAGCAGGGCAAACACCAAATCCTATGGCAACTTGTCCCATATCTGAGACCTAGCAAATGATTCCCTGGGTTCAAAAATGCCTGAGTAACTCTGATCCAGCTGCACTCCTTGTGGCCTCTCTTGTGAGCTACACCAGTCCGAAGCCTGCAGCTTCTCTGGACAGATGGTGTATTATACTATCATAACTTATATCTGGGTATATTCATTGAAATGCATGGTTCACATTCAGAGCTACAAGCAGTGACCTCACAGGGCTTCTTTGCAGGACCAAACTGTGCCTCACATTGATTACCCTCATCTCCTCTCTGGGACTGTGGTATAGTGTTCCTTAACCTCCTATACCTTGAAGTTTTCACTCATCCAAACCAATATCTCTCTTCCTCTTCAATCTACCTTTCTCTTCCTCTATTTCTGTATCTGTCTACATAACTATGCTAAAATTTTAACAGTTCCTATTCTGCTTATTGTAATTCATATTCTGTATCCATATTATATGTATTTTTTATTCCAAATATAAATTTTGGAATTTTTTCATAATCCAAGAAATACTTTATCATTTGTTTTAATAGCATGTGTATCCACTGAAGGAGCAATCAATGATTTGAGACTTAATTCATAGCCATGCTTCTCAAAGATGATGAAAATATCCAATAACATGTTATTTGTATGCACACAGAAAATGTATACAAAATTCCACAGTGACCAGGTAAGCCAGATGCACAAGGTGGCCCACTTGTCTGGATTTTGTTTTCAGTGACTGGAGACCCTTTCACACCCATTCTCTCTCTCTCTCTCTCTCTCTCTCTCTCTCTCTCTCTCTCTCTCTCTCTCTCCCTCCCTCCCTCCTTCCCTCCCTCCCTCTTTGTCTCTTTCAGATAAAATACTTAATGTATACATACAAAATAATAATTAAATAAAATGTATATTTTTTTATTTTGTATCAAATTTTTAAGAAATAATTTTGTTTCTGGATTGTTGCTATGGATATAGAAATAAATATTCACCCCAGAAAAGAAGAACACTATGGTACCAAGGGGAGTAATGGAGTAATGTGTGCAAATCCAAAGAGGTTTCTGCAGTAACTTAAGAGGTAACAAACGGTAGCTATAGTACTGAGAAATCCCCTGGCTAACTTATGGGTAGCTATTCTAATGATGAAGACTGACCTTCATCTTCTACAGCCTCTCTGTATATGTATGTATGTATGTATGTATGTATGTATGTATGCATGTATCTATCTATCTATCTATCTATTTATCTATCTACCTATCTATCTCTTTTATATTAGTTATCTTTTTCTTCCTTTTCTTAGTGGGCACTGACCTGTAACTCCCAGTACCAGCATGGGACTATCATACACAATGAGCTTTTGATCAGAGAGACCTACAAGGTTTCCTAAAAGAAAGACAGATTTCTGTCAGAGTACTTGATGACCCACCAAAGTTTAGTGGTAATACCCTACTGCTGAAAACACTTTATGTGGTCAACAAGTAAAATGGAATGGCATGGCTGGAAGTTGGAAGAGAGTCAGTCCTCAGACAGTCAGTGCGTCTAGTGCCAGTAGGTGCTACATGGGCAATTGGGGGAAAATGACCAATATCTGTCCAAGCAACACATGGTCTCACCTACTTAGCAGCAAATAACCTGTTGTGATGCTCACACAAGTGCAATAGTGGCACACAGCCATGGTTTTAAACCAACTCCTCATGATTTGGCTAAATGATCCCCTCAGTGATACAGGACCCAGAGTTGGAGCTGGGAAACAAGTCAGAACCATATCCAAACATAAGCTGGCTCTCCATTATCAAGTTACCATCAATTGTGGGCTACAAGAGGGCCTACACCTATTAAATTCTCTATAAAAGAGTAAGGGTTATTTCATTTGTCTGGTGATAACTTACTCTCCTTTGGAGTATCTGCTTCTCTTTTTCAGATAGATGTAGATCCTAAGGAGAGAGCCACCCCATCATACCACAAAAGGACCCTGGCTAAAACTAAGAACAATTGGTGAAAGAAGCAATCATGTTGTTTTCTTGGTGAACCGGTTACCAGCACAAGGGTGGAGATCAACACAGAGAAAAATCAACTCCTACCAAATCAGAGATCCAGAAACCCAGAGGCCCCCAACACCTCATCACTGAAGCAGACCAAAAATGGACCCAACAAGGCTCAGGGAAATTTTGCAGAAGAGGGGGCAGAAAGAATGTTAGAGCCACATGTTGGGTCATGATATGCAGACATTTATCCTACCCATAGCTGTGGGCTGACACCAGAATGCATGACCCATATACCTCAGCAAGGAGGGGCCAACGGGAGTGGGTAGGTAATGGATGAGCCTAATAATGGTACCAGATTGACTGTATTCACTGAGTACAATACTAATTAATAATTAAAAAAAAGTTCCAGCCAAACCATGAGTGTCTGCTGAAAAGCCAGAAGCAGAAGTAACTTCACCCTGTATGCACTTATGGAATGGATAGGTGCTCTATAAAAGAGTCCTTCTAAAGTCAACTGTTTGCCTTGTATATAACCTTGGAGAGATGAGAGGAATTCTGTGGGTCTCTGAAAGACTATAAAACCTCCTGAGAATTCATGCAAATGAGCTATGAAACTTGTAAGTGAATGAGCCTTATTTCCTTTAGTATTCAATATAAGCAACTAAGTCTTCTTGCTCTTGTGAATCCCAAAGGAGTTATTAGTACGCAGATTGATCACAAAGAAATAATTTTTTTCACATTTACATATCTTTATGCATGGACTTTTTTTTGGCAGTAAGTTCAGAAGCTTTATTAGAACATATAGTAGTGAAAACTGGAACCTCATACATGCCTTGTATTCTAAGATACTGCCAAACCTGAAATTATTTAAATACTTGGTATTTACTCACAAAGGGAACAAAAGTGATTCAAAGAAGGAGAAAGATGTTCTACCTAGTGAAAATGTGCAAATTTATGAAAAATAAGAATGAAAAAATCCCATAAACTCAAGTTTGAGCTGGTAGTTTGGATGCTGGGCCAAAACATCATCTTCAGTTTCACTCAGTATACATTTCAAATTTCAGTATTGAATTGCTCCTTTTAAAAATACACATCCCTTATTTACAATCATTATTACAATTTCATGCCTAGAGAAAAATGAAGGACTGACATATATTATTACAAAGGGAATGGAGTGAATTTCCAAAACTTTAGTGTATTCTTTTCATCCTGAAAATGGGACAACAGTAATTCTCACAGTTTCTGCTTTCTGAGAGTTAAAAGTCATATGAGAAGTGAAAGCTCAACTCTATAGCTTGTAAGCAGTAATTTTCAAATTTCTAATTATATTTTACTCATACACATTGCCACAGTCAGGGCATGCTTCCAGCAGGCAAACTGTGAAGCTGGTGCTGCCATACTTCAATGCGGATCTAGTGATATGTTGACATCCATATTAATTTTGGAACAAAAACCTTCAAGATTTTATTTTATATTTGACCAGTTATGTAACAGCCATTATCTTTTAGAATAAATCATTTGTGCTCACCCATGTAGTTAGCTGTATTGGTTCATCACAGTACTATGCTATAGATTCAATTTTATATAATCCAGAATGTGTGAACCTGCTCCCACCCTTGGGTTTTGGCTGCAACATTCAGCATAATCTTTTTATGGTATGGAAAGATGTAAATGCATGGCATTCTGATGGAATCAATATGATTTAAGGTCACAGAATTTGCTCTGGTCAAAAATTTGGAATTCTGATTCTAGTATGATTAGACAAAGATGTCACATTTAGTTTTCAGCACTGAAGAGTCACTTATTTTTTAGGAGTCTGATGAGCTTTGAGTCACCCCAATAGTCACTACCATCTGCAAAATAATGATCATCTGAGTAAAGGTGAGAGCAGCACAAACCTATGGGCTTAAATATAAATAGTTAGAGGGAAAACAGATGGGCTCAACAAAGCAATTAAGCCAAAAAAAAAAAAAAAAAGACATAGCTTTGTGGAAAGAGGAGAGGATGGAGAGTAGTGTTTTGGAAGTCTATCTTTTGGACATTACTTTAATGAACCCACATCACCTGCCATAACTAGAAAAAGATTTGCACAAAATTGGGCCCACAACAATTCAACATGTGTGGTAAAAGAGGGCAAACATAAATAAATAAATAATAAATACATCAAAATAGAAACAGTACTAGTTATCTCACACCCTCCAAGGCTCAGGGTCAATTGTGGAAGAGATGGCAGAAAGAATGTAAGAGCCAATGAAGGGTACCACTCCTTACATACAACTGTCCAGAAAGAAATTGGCCTTGATATCCAAGCCTGGCAATACCTACACAAGAGCCTCATAATAGCAGAAAAAGATGAAGACATCAAATTAAAAGAGAGACTAATGGAGAGAGGGAGGGGATATGACAGAGGACAGAGTTATGAAGGGGAAAAGCAGGGGACGGGAGGGAGATACCATGGTTTGTTGTCTGTAAGTATAGAAGTTGTCAATAACCTATATATAGAGAGAGACACAGTACTAGTTGGAAAGAAAACGGATTGGCTGGCTGGAGAGATGGTTTAGTGGTTAAGGCGTTTGCCTGCAAAGCCAAAGGATCCCAGTTCGATTCCCCAGGACCCAGGTTAATCCAGTTGCACAAGAGGCACATGCATCTGGAGTTGCTTTGCAATGGCTGGAGGCACTGGTGCCCCCATTTCTCTCCCTCTCTCTCTCTCTCTCTCTCTCTCTCTCTCTCTCCTTCTTTCTCTCTTTCAAATAAATACATAAATAAAATATGTAAAAAAAGAAAAGAGATTGTGTGAAGGGGCTAGGGGAGGAGATGTAAAGAAGGTAATAGGATGGGAAAATGATCAAAATATATTATGTATATGCATCAACATTGTAAATAAAAATATTTAAAATTATATAGAATCCTAAAGATTTATGGTGGTTTTAAAATTAAGTTGTAATTTGTGAACTGGAACGTTGTATATCGAAAGTACTTTATACTCTACAAAGTCTTGTTCTAAAGACACTGTAATTAACTGAGCTATAAGAACAATATTTTTAATTTCTATGCCAAATAACACTTGTGAATATTAGTATAGAAGGCTACAGTAATGCAAGCTTCTGAAAAGTCAAACTTCGAGATCTTAATAAAATAGAATATATTCATTCATTTTTTTCACCTAAAAATACATGTGCCATTATGTGTGTAATTCAAAGGACACACATTATGTAAAGCAGAATTCAATAATTTAAATCTTGAAGGTTCAAGATTAGATTTTTGAATTTCATCTGACTAGAAGTTCATAGCAAGCATGGAAGATAGGAGTGTTTAGTTTCTATGGTAGTTTGATTCAGGTGACCCCAATAAATTTATGTATTCTGAATTCTAAATTCCCTGCTGATGGAAATTTTGGAATTAAGGCCTCCTGGAGGGAGTATATTGTTGGGGGTGGGTTTCTGGGTATTATAGCCAGTGTCCCCTTGCCAGTGTTTGGCACACTCTCCTGTTTCTGTTGTCCACCTGCTGTTGGCCAAAGAGTGATGTTCACCCTCTGCTCATTTCATCATGTTCCCTGCCATCAAGGAGCTTTCCCTCAAGCCTGTAATCCAAAATAAACCTCTTTTATTTTTTTTCTGCAAGCCTCTCTTGATTAGGTGATTTCTACCAACAATATGAATCTGAGTGCAACAGTAAAGTGGTACCGAGGAGAGGAATTGCTGCTAGACACCTGACTGTGGCTTTGGCCTTTTGGATCTGATTTTCTAGAGGAATGTGGAAGGATTTGAAACCTTGGCCTAAGTGACACTTTGCAGTGCTGTAAGTACAGCTTGATGGACTACTCTGGTCAGAGTTGAAGGGTCTGAATGCAGTAAACTATGGACTATGAGAGTTAGCTTATGAGGGTGAAAAAGCACTTTGCTTGGACTGGGCTAGAAGCAGCTTGAGAGTCTTGCTGTTATGGCTGTGTCCTGAGAAGTTATGTAGGGTTGCACTGTGTACAATTGGACCGGTGTGAGCCAAGGGATATGTCACAGAAAAAAAAAAAAAAAAAGAAATCTTTGGGCATAAACTGCTGCCCATTTACCTGCAAATGGTTTGAGATATTACAACCTTTGAGATTTGGCCAGCTGACCTGCACTGGGGCAACAGGAAGAACATAGACTCTTTTGAAGTGGCCTGAACACTAAAGGAGTGTCCTGTTCTTCAAAGTATGCTTTATTCTCCCCAGAATAACAAATTGGCACCCTACCTGGTATTATGGAGTATAAGAAATGCAGGAAAGAGAGGGTCATTGAGTTTGCAACATGGTCTTGTGTTTTGGAAATGGACATGGGCAGTGTGAAGCAGGTTTGTTGGTTGTCTTCATGGAGACCCCAGGGGTCCATGAGGAGGATCTGTGGATTGCAGTGGAGATGCTGGACCACAAAATGGCTGCCAAGGAGAGCTGCCAGCCCTGGATGAAGTTTTCCAGGACTGTGAGTAGCCTAGTTGGAGGAGCAGAATTGGAACTCCATAGACTTGTTATTGGTTAGAATTATTGGAGCTGTCAATGACTAGAGTTGTTGAACTTTGAGATACAGAGTTTGATATTTACCCTGTTTTAATCTTGTATTGGTTGAATATGTCTTTGCTATGCCCAATGCCATCTTTTGCAGTATGATTGTTTATACTGTGCCATTATGAGGCTTGGGGAGATTTTTTTGATATTAATGCTCAGTTGAAAGACCTTGGATTATGGAAATATATGAACATCATTGGAATTGATAAAAACTATGGATTCTTTTAAAGTTGGACAAATGCATTGCATTGTGCATCATGGATGGTTAACAGTTTATGGGTGCCAGGGGCAGAATGTAGTGGATTGATTCAGGTGTCCCCAAGAAACTTAGGTGTTCTGAATGCTAGGTTCACAGCTGATGGAGATTTGGGAACTAAGGCCTCCTAGAGGAAGTGTATTGTTAGGGGCAGACTTCTTGGTATTACAACCAGTTTCCCCTTGCCAGTTTTTGGCACACTCTCCTGTTCCTGTTGTCCACCTGATGTTAGCCAGGGGGTGATGTCCACCCTCTGCTCATGCCATCATAGTCCTGCCTTCATGGAGCTCCCCCATCAAGGCTGTAAGCCAAAATAAGCCTCTATTTTCCCACAAGCTGCTCTCAGTTGGGTGATTTCTACCAACAGTGTGAACCTGACTGCAACAGTTTCCTAAGGAATTTAAATCAAATAATAAAATGTGAGGGGTTTCTTTCTCTCTAGGTAAGTATTTTGCAAATAGCTTCTCAAAGTTCTAGATTCAATGTGATGCTAATACTAAAATAAAAAGTGATATTCATTCAAACATTTTCATATATATTCAACATTTGATAGCTTTGAGTTGATAGAAATATCCAAAAACTATTCACCAGATTTATTACAGGTTATAAATTATAGCAAAATGTGTTGACATTTGAACAAATAGCATTCAATGAGAGTTCTTCTGGAAATTCCAGGGGAATATGTGTTAGAGAAATTTGGTAGCAGCTGTTCAGTACTTCTTCTACAACAGTTGCCACTCACTGAAAGCAGAACATAATACAAACAAATATCAAGAGAATATTAAAACATTCACAAGGGCCTGGAGAGATGGCTTCGTGGTTAAGCACTTGCCTATGAAGCCTAAGGACCCTGGTTCGGGGCATTTTTTTTTCCCCAGGACCCACATTAGCTACATGCACAAGGGGGCCCACGCATCTGCAGTTCGTTTCAGTGGCTGGAAGCCCTGGCACGCCTATTCTCTATCTCTCTCTATCTGCCTCTTTCTCTCTCTCTGTCTGCCACTCTTAAATAAATAAATAAAAATAAACAAACAAATACCAAGAAAATAGTAAAACATTCACAAGGGGCTGGAGAGATGGCTTAACGGTTAAGGAGCTTGTCTGTGCAGCCCAAGGACCCAGGTTCAAATCTCCAGGTCCCATATAAGCCAGATGCACATGGTGGTGCATACATCTGGGGTTTATTAGCAGTGGCTAGAAGCTCTGGTGTGTACATTCTCACTCTCTTTCTGTCTGTCTCTCTCTCTCTAATAAATAAATTTTAAAAATTCACAAGGTGAAGATTTTATCCATAGCTGTGGTAGTTATCTGCATGCTGACCAACATTGTAAGGCAAAACTAAAGAGGTGAAGGAGATAAGAATGACCCTATAATTTACTCCTCCCTACAGTTGAACAGAGAACTGTATTATGCAAAATGTTCAATTTAGAGGTCAATTATACTGAGATATAGATATTGCTTCAGTTTTTAAATATTTTATTTATTTATTTGGGACTGAGAGAGAGAGAGGAAGAGGAAGACACAGAGAGAAAATGGGCACACCAGGCCCTCCAGCCACTAAGAATGAACTCCAGACACATGTTCTACCTTGTGCATCTGTCTTACATGGTTACTGGGAAATTAAACCTGGGTCATTAGGCTTTGTAGGCTAGTACCTTAACCACTAAACCATATCTTTAGCCCTTGTTTCAATTTTTAAAATATGATTACAATTTCCAAAGTACAATGAAATAAATGTTGAATCAAAAAATCTGAAAGATTTAATCATAGTAGTACTATCAGAATGTTTTTTATATACCAGAATGATTGTTCATAATTAACAGATTAATTTTATTATAATTTTTGCATTATTTTCAAGCATATAAGCACAGTGTAATGTCTAACTTTAAGTTAATAACAAATGCTGATGTTCATATTTTTATATTTATTCTTAATTTTCCCCTGACTTGATAAAAATATTATTCCTCCATTCTTGTTACTAGAGGTAAAATTTGGTTATTCTATTTGTTTATTTCAATCCTTGCTATGTTACTATTTTTTAATTTCAACAAATATTTGATTGTTACTGCATATTGTGCATGCTGAACCAACTTTGAGTAGTTTGTCTTATTGAATATTCATACTTCCCTTATTTCATGTGTATTATATGTAGTGTGTGTGTGTGCGTGTGTGTGTGTGTGGGTGTGTGTGTGTTGTGCTGTGTGTCTGGTGAAGTGTGTGGGGGTAGGCATGTGGTGTAACCAACTCTTCTTCCTCTCCTCTACTCTGCAGGCTTGCAAACGCCAGAGGAAATTAGTGGGTGATCCTCCTCTATTTCGCATATGCACATTCCCTCATACTTGCAGCAAATCTCACCAGTTCTATAGTTATTTATATCTTGTGCAAGAAACTTTAAGATCTGAGCACTGAATGGTCTATAGTGAACAGATATATTAAAGTCTATCTTTTATTCCTGAATTGACAGTCAACTTCTGGTATTTCCTTGTTAATTTTTTGTTTGGTTTTTCAAGGTAGGGTCTCACTATAACTCAGGCTGACCTGGACTTCACTATGTAGTCTCAGGGTGGCCTTGAACTCACAGCGAGCCTCCCACCTCTGCCTCCCAAGGGCTGGGATTAAAGGTGTGTACTACCATGCCTGGATTCTCTTTATTACTTTTATCTGTCATGTTTTCTTAATGTGGGCTTTGATTTAATCATATTTCATTAGATTCTATTGATTTCTACACAAATTCTTATCATTAAATTAAAATGGCTTGCTAAAATTTATTTATTGTTGCTTTCTCTGGTGGTTTGGATTTAGATGTATGTCCCCCATAGCCTAAGTTGTTTTTCATTAAAGTTAAACTTCCTGCTTAAGTCTTTGGCAGCTTGCTGGAGGAGGTGTCACTGTGGGCAGATGTTGTAGTCCAACCTGAAGGTGTGTTCAAATCCAGTTTGAGCTTGGCTATTCTTGTTTGCTGACTATTGTTTGTGCTTTCTCGCTCTCTCTCTCTCTCTCTCTCTCTCTCTCTCTCTCTCTCTCTCTCTCTCTCTCTCTCTCTCTCTCTCTCTCTCTCTTCCTCTTTCTCTTCTTTTACCAGGATGACATTTCTCATAGATTATGGAAGCCTGAAATAAACCCTTTCTTTCCACATAAAAAGTGTTGCAGTCAGGTTTGCATTGCTGGCAGAAATCAGCTAACCAAGAGCAACTGTTGGGAAATAAAAAGTTTATTTTGGCTTATAGACTCAATGGGAAGTTCCATGATGCCAAGGGGAAATAATTCATGAGCAGAGGGTAGACATCACCACTTGGCCAACATAAGGTGCACAATAGCAATAGGAAGGTGTGCCAAACTCTGGCAAGGGCACTGGCTATAACACCCATAAGCCTGCCCCCAACAATGCACTGCAGCCAGGAGGTGTTAATTCCAAAATCTCCATCACCTGGGAACCTAGCATTCAGAAGACCTAAGTTTATGAGTGACACCTGAATCAAACCACCATAAAAGGAAGCTTCTGGTGGGGTGTTTGTCTCATCAACAAATGTAACTGCAGCACCTGTTGATAAGTCACATAGTACTTTTTAATTGAAGATGAATTCTCAAGGAATAGTGATAGAAATCATGGCACACTATGTGAGAAAAATTATGAATTCACTACAATTATGTCAGGCAAAATATACTCTTGAAAATTTTTAATATGAATTCTAATAATATATAATGTATAAAACATAAAATAATATTTTGTAATAACCTAAGTTAAAAGTCTAATTAAAAAGCAGTTCATGTTGGATACTATGTTTAAAATATGTAAACTCTGGGAATACTGTATTACCTGCATTTTCAATATACAGTACTAAACAATAACTTATTCCTGACAACTGTATAGTAATTTGGTTTACTTACAATAATTGTGAATAAAATCTGTAAAATTAAAAAAGAAGCAATTCAAGTTAATCAGTATGAAGAGAGTAATTATACACATGCATATTTATGATGTATATATGTATGTATATTATGGACAAAGTTGACAAAATAATTAAATATAGAAGCCACGTGTGGTGCTTTGAATCAGGTATCCCCATAAACTTAGGTGTTCGGGATTCTAGGTTCCTCAGCTGATGGAAATTGGAAATCAAAGCCTACTGGAGGTGGTGTATTGTTGGGGGTGGGCTTATGGGTGTTATAGCCAGCTCCCCCTTGCTAGTGTTTGGCACACTCTCCTGTTGCTATTGTCCACCTTATGTTGGCTAGGGGTTAATGTCCACCTTAGGCTCATACCATCCTTTCCCCTGCCATCAAGGAGTTTCCCCTCATGCCTGTAAGCCAAAATAAATCTCTTTTTAATACAAGTTTCTCTTGGTTGGATGATTTCTACCAGCAATATGAACCTGACTGCAGCAGTAAAGTGATACCGAGGAGAGGAATTGCTGCTAGACACCTGACTGTGGCTTTGGACTTTTGGACCTGATTTTCTAGAGGAATGTGGAAGGATTTGAAACCTTGGCCTAAGTGACACCTTGCAGTGCTGTAAGTACAGATTAATGGACTATTATGGTCAGAGTTGAAGGAACTAAATGCAGAAAGAAACATGGAATGTGAGGTTAAGTTATGAGGATTAGAACTTTCCTTGGACTAGGCTAGCAGTTTGTATGAGAAGCTTGCTCTTATGCCCATGTCCTGAGAAGTTGTGCAGGGTTGTTTTGTGTAGAAATGAACTGGTGTGAGCAGAGGGATATGGCCCAGAAAGAAAAATCTTTGGGTTAACTGCTCTCTGTTTAACTGCAATTGAGAGATTGCAACCTTTAAGACTGGACCAGCTGACCTGCAGTGGAGCAACAGGAAGAATGTAAACTCTTTTAAATGGACCTGAGAGCTCAAGGAGTGTCCTGTTCTTCAAAGTCTGCTTTATTCCTCCGTGGATTAACAGATTGACACCCTACCCAATGTTGTGGAGTATCAGAAATGTAGAAAAGAGAGGGTCATTGAGTTTCCAACACAGTCTTATGCTTTGGAAATGGACATGGGCAGTGTGGAGCAGGTTTTCTGGTTGTCTGCATGGAGACCCCATGGGGCCATGAGGATGAACTATGGACTGCAGTGCAGACCCAGTGAAGATGCTGGGACCATGAGATGGCTGCTAAGTAAAGCTGCCAGCCCCAATTAAGTTTTCCAGGACTGTGAGTAGCCTAGCTGGAGGGGTGGAATTGGAATTCCAGAGACTTATTGCTGATCAGAATTATGGAACTTAGAGATTTTTGAGCTTGAAGTTGTAGAGTTTGATGTTTTCTCTGGTTGTTTTAAATCTTTTATTGGTTAAATATTTTTTTGCTATGCCCAGAGTCTTATTTTGCACTGTGAATGTTTATTCTGTGCCATTATGGGATTTGGGGGGATATTTTGGTATGATGGCTCAGTTAAAATATCTTGGACTATGGGGATTTATGAACACCATTAAAATTGATTAAAAAAAAAAACTATAGGGATTTTTTTTTCTTGTTGTTGCTTTTTTTAAAAATTTAATTTATTAGTTTTCTTTTAAGTAAATACAGGCAGTTTGGTACCATTATTTAGGCTCATCTGTGATCTACCCCCTCCCATTAGACCCTCCTTGTTAATGAAAATGGGTCGTGCATTGTGGAGTTAGCCCCCAGTTATTGGTATGATAAATGTCTCTGCATATCATGACCTGTTTTCCTGTGAACCGGATACCAGCACAAAGGGGAAGGAGATCAACACAGAGAAAAATCAACTCCTACCAAATCAGAGAGCCAGAGCCTCAGAGGCCCCCAACACCTCAGCACTGAAGCAGACCAAAAATGAACCCAACATGGCTCAGGGAAATCTTGCGGAAGAGGGGGCGGAAACTATAAGGATTTTTAAAGTTGAACTGAATATATTGTATTTTACATCATGTATGGATGGATATCAGTTTATGGGGGCTAGGGGCAGAATGTGGTGATTTGAGTCAGGTGTCTCCCATAAACTTAGGTGTTCTGGATGCTCTAGGTTCCTCAGCTGATGGCAATTGGAAATTAAAGCCTACTGGAGACAGTGCATTCTTGGGAGTGGGCTTATGGGTGTTATAGTTAGCTCCTCCTTGCTAGTGTTTGGCACACTCTCCTGTTGCTATTGTCAACCTTATGTTGGCCAAGGAGTAATGTTCAACCTCTGCTCATACCATCATTTTTCCTGCTATTGTGAAGCTTCCTCTCAAGCCTTCAAGCCAAAATAAACCTCTTTTACCCACAAGCTTCTCTTGGTTGAGTGTTTTCTACCAGCAATGTGAACCTGACTGCAACACCATGTTTATTGTTTCAATATTAGAAATAAAATTAATAATATTTACAGATATACATGTATTTTACAATTCAACAAGTCTCTTGGAGATAACTAAGTGAAAATAGACAAAGTTGTTTATTAGTGTTACCTTTGTTAGGAATTAGTGGTAGTCTAATTATCATCACTAGAGAATATATTATAATACTGGATATGCTTTTGGAGAAATGCATTGTGTCATTTAAAGTAGTGAATTAAATCACCATGTTACATGGTTAGAAGTTGAAGTAGGGATGGTATTTTTGAAGAATTCTGAGAACAAGTTATAGCAAAAGACAATTAAAAATATGCATTTGAAGCAACCATATAGAGTTTTAGTAGCCCACACACTGATGATATGTAGCAGATACAAATTGAAATCAGGGTGAAGTATGTAGGCAATGAGCAAAGGGATCTCCTAACCCTGAGATCATGGAGTGAGATGTGCATCCTTTTCTTCAAACTTAGAAATGTTTGTGATTGAGAGGGGGATGTTACTTGAGAGGGTTGAATTGTGAAGGGGAAAGTGATGGGGGAGGTAATTACCAAGGTTTGTTGCCTATAGTTATGGAAGTTATCAACAAGAATAAATTTAATGAAAAAATTGAAAATAAATTTATTTTGTAGAAATATCTGGCTGATAATTATTGCTTGTGTAATTTCAAGGAATAAGGATTGTTTTAAAATAAGTGAGCCATGGAAAACATTTCAGAATAATACCCTTGTAATTTTCTGTATTGCTTTATTAGCCACATGATCCCAGATGTTGCTGTATTTGCCCTGACTTATTCAGTAATCACAATGCTTCATGAATTCTTAGGACCAGTGATTTTTCCTAAAGAAACATCTCCCCAAGAACAACAATTAGTATCAAACATTAACAATGACTTA
This sequence comes from Jaculus jaculus, assembly GCF_020740685.1. Classification (NCBI taxonomy): domain Eukaryota; kingdom Metazoa; phylum Chordata; class Mammalia; order Rodentia; family Dipodidae; genus Jaculus; species Jaculus jaculus. The sequence continues at coordinate 54,118,214 of NC_059104.1, forward strand.
GTACTATCATCTTCTGCACAGACATTATTCAAGTTTTGCCTACTAGACCAATTATGTCTTTGCAGATCAGGGTTCAGCACTCTGTTGCTCATTGTATGTTGTTTTCAACACTCTTCAGGCTCCTTCAAGCCTCAAGAGGTTTTTATTGTCCTTTTGCTTTTTATAACTTTGACAATTTTTTTTTCAAAGGTCCCCATAAGTCTTTAATAACTTTAAGATTATTCCAAAGTCCCAAGTCTAATCTGAGATTTAAGACTGTCTCTTAACTGTGAGTTCTGGTAGTATTCTTTAGTGTACCTAGATTTGAGTTGTCATATTGTTTCTACAAGATCATACTGAATACATGCAGTCATGGTAGAAAATCACAAAAGTTGTCTTTGGTCTCCAGGGTATCATACTGAAGAATACATGGGGTAATGTTAACTCATGTTAAATATTTATTAAATGGATTAGATTGTATTTCTCTACTAGTAATAGTTTAATATTAATTTACATTTTTTTTGAATTGGGGAACTTATTCTACATCTTTCATTCATATATTTACCTTTGTAGGTAAGTATTATAGGTGGAATTGTGTCCCCACTAAACTCAAATGTTGAAATCCTAACTGCCCTTACCTTCAAATGTCACAGTATTTGGGGACATGAACTTTACAGAAATAAGTATAAACAAAACAATTATGGCAGAAAATAATCCAATATAATTAATATCTTTATGAGAAAGGGATACTTGGAAATACACATTCACAGAGGGAAGACAAGAGTTAAAAAGAAAGATGGCTATTGCTAGTTAAGGAGAGAGATTTTGGACCAGACATTTCCTTCAATGTGAATTATGTATTTATATATATGTATACATAAGGAAATATACATGATACATATGCTAATATATGTGAATGTAATTATATATTTCATGTAATTAAAACTTTAAAATATGTCTATGTGTACATACATTTGCCCTTTGAAATATGTGTATGTATATAAATATTCTTGCTTTATGAAAAATCATAGTACCAGGTTTGCCCAGTACTCTCTAAGGTGGAGTTCACTCCCACTCTGGGAAATATCAGAATGGAAAAAGCTTGCTTTTACAAATTTAAAAACTCTGTGTATCTCAGTACCCTTGGGAGTAGATTTAACTCTGCCTTACTGAAATGTTCATATAAGAACTTAACCTAAACTAATAACTTTTCCCTTGAGGCAGAGCCACTAAGCTAAGGTGTTATCACTTCATATCCTCCAGTGCTTGTTTATAACTGTCATTACTGCCTATTGCTGATATTGCTGCACTCTTGTTTTCTTTTGGTTTTTAAAGGTAGGGCCTCACTCTAGCCCAGGCTGATTTAGCATTCACTATGTAATCTCAGACTTGCCACAAACTCATGGCGATCTTCCTACCTCTGCTTCCCAAGTGCTGGGATTAAAGGTGTGCACCACCATGCCTGGCTACATTCATTTCCTAATTGGTTTTTCACTTAAATATAGTTTTTCATTCTCCTTCAATGATAACTCAAGTTTTTCTGATGAAAATTTTTCCACACAAGGAAGATTTTTATTATTAATACCTGACCCACATAAGCACCACCATCTTTTCTAACTAAGATAGATTTTAGATTGACTGTACGCACCATAAATTTCATATTTAAATATTATACTTTATTCATTTGAGAGAGAGAGAGACAGAGAAAAAAAGGCAGACAAAGAGAGAAAGAAATGGAGAGAAAGAAGGAGGGAGGGAATTTGGTCTTCCCAGGTACCCCTGCCCCTACAAACAAACTCTAACATGAGCCACATTTCATACCTGGTTTTACATGGGCACTGGGGAATTGAACCCAGGCAATCAGGTTTTGAAAACAAGCAACTTTAACTGCTGAGCCTTTTTTTAGGACCATAATTTTTATTTCATTTTTTTTTTGTTGTTGTTGTTGTTGCTTATGCATAGTATGTTGCCTGGGATTAGAATTGTTTCTTTGGCCTCACTTTCTTCTGCCCTTGATCTGAAAGAAAAGCTCCTCTGAAGCTCCCACAGAACTCCCCGGCTCAGCTGCCTCTGGTTGTCTGTCTTTAACAAACTTGAGTAACATCTTTTTAATTGTAATAATATGATGCATGTCTATATAGTGTACTAGTAAACTATAGATGATTTGAGGAATATCCACATTATCTGGTGTTAACGTTGGTACATAAAGTATTTAAAATACAGATGCATAAAATAGGAAACATTACTATTACATGCTTTCTTTTTACATTAATTTATAATTATGTTTTTATTTATTAGAGAGAAAGAGAGAGAGGTAGGGAGACATAGATGGGCATGCCAAGGCCTCTAGGCACTGCAAGTGAACTCCAGATGCATGTGCCATCTTGTGCGCCTGGCTTTACATAGGTACTGGGGAATAAAACCTGGGTTCTTAGGCTTTATCTTTCCAGCTCCTATCCTACACTTTCTATGTATCAAAAAGTTGAGAGAAGCACTACAATGACTCCATCAGGCTCTCTTGTGAGGCTGCATCAAGATAGTGGTTAGACTCACCTTAGGCAAAGACCTAATGTGTACTTACAGATCACTTTCCATTTGGGCTCACTCAGCGTCTTTGGAAAGCTTGCCTCACATTTGGCTCAGGGCAGAAGGGCAAATTGCTTACCACAAGGACCTCTCTGATATGGACATTTGAACATTCTCCCTACATGCAGTTGGCAATTCAACTCCTTCAGAGAAAATGATCTGAAAACAAAGAATTTGGTGTTACTTGTGCCACAAGAACCAGAGTATTATCTTTAATGTCCTACTGTTAGTGCTAGCCATTCCTATCTAGTGTGAAGTAAGATGTTAGATGTCAGAAATACCAGGGATATCACTGGGCTACATGTCTGTCACCACTCAGGTGGGAAATATATCAAACTCCTTCTGACTCAAGAGACCATTGTGAGTTTAAAGATTATAGATAAGAAGCAGTAATGAAGTATGAAAAAGCTATGAAACAGTATGCATTCAGGGATTTATAGATGTACCTCATGAATGGTATTTGAATATTTGTGATTACTTAGCATGCATTAAACAAATAATAATTAGCGTAATCATTATGTGAGATTAATTTCAGGTGACCTCTACCAAAGCACCTTCCTTCTCTACCAGATTAGTTTATCAAGGAAACAGACTTACAAAGTTACTTATAAAGACAATATTGATCTTATAATATCATTTATCCTTATCTAAGCTCAGTACACTGATGTAAATGAAACAGGAAGAAGACTGTTTAAAATATCGTCACCAGCATTACATTCCAGTGTTGTTACCCCCTTCTATGATGGGGAGTGATGGACAAAAGGTCCTTAAGGTAAGCATGTATTTAATGTCTTCCAAATTGGATTTGTGTACATTATTCTTGAAAAGGGTGTTATGGGATGCAGAAATGGATTAGCAGTTCAAGTGCTTGCCTACAAAGCCAAAGGACCTAGGTTTGCTTCCCTAGGATCCACATAATCCAGATGTACAAGTTGGCGCATGTGTAGGGAGTTTGTTTGCAGTGGCTGGAGGACCTGGCACACCCATCTATCCTCTCTCTATCTGCCTATCTGTCTCTCTATCTCTCTCATATATAAATAAAAATAAAATGTTTTTTTTAAAAGAAATGGTGTTACTATTTCTTACCATGCACAACTTGTCTGATTGCAAAATTCAGATAATCTACTAGCTAAACAAGTGAGCTAGCTCCATGTGACAGTTTAGTTACAGCATCATTGTGTAACTAAATGAATTTGTTCATGTCTCTCTATCATGAAGAAAGGGGTGGCTCTGCAAATTAACACCTCTTTGCACTACTTCTGAATTTACTCTATGAAATATGTAGTGACCTAAGTGATGTATGAGAGGATAATTTATTCCCCCTTCAGTTTTGTTTAGAGCCAAAAGATAGGAAACTACTTCATATACCAAGAATTTGTTGCTCGTATATTGATTCATTGTTATTTAAATTTTTATTTGAACTACATAACTAGATGTAATGTGATTGGTAAAAGAAATCATTATGCAGACATAGAAACATAGGATATTGTCAATTAAATATAAAATGTGTTTTCTGTGCTTAGGGCCTTATGGTGAGTGCCAAAAAAAAAAAAAAAAAAGTCAGTAAATCTTGAAGGGACCATATCCATTGGAAGAATTTTAACATGGTCTCTCATCATGGAAAGCAGCTTGTGTTGATTCAGGGTTCAAAGTTAGAAAACAGAGTATTAGTAAGAAGCATTGGATGTCATTGGGTAGACTTAGGACTTGCAGAGAATACAATTAAGAAATGTTAATTATTTTCCAGTAGGAACATATATTAGATAATTTAAGAACTTAAATGTGTAGAAAATTCAATTATTTCTTAATGTCAAAAAGTAGACTATGCAATTTTAAAACTTGTAAAATTCTGCTTAGAGGCAGAGACAAAAATATAAATAATGTTTGCCCTTTTACTTATTATTAAAACTTTCCATATAGCTAAGGTAATAAATACATCATTAATCTTTACATGTGGACAAAATGGCTCTAAGGAAAGAGACAAAAGCTCTTCCCTTTGTCAAAGTTTAATAACACAAAATTGTCTTGAGTACAGAATAATAATATGAGATAGTAGGGGACAAAAATGCCAGAAAGTAGAGTAAATATAAGAAGTTCACTAACAAAGAAACAAAATATGATTATTGGTCTCTGGAGCTGAGTAGAACTACATAGATAGTAAGACAACAAGTGTTTCGTGTATCACTTCTGCCCAAATAAACAACCCCCAAGCTAGAAGTTGGTGTCATTTGTGAATGAAAGAATTACTGGCTTTTATAAAATCTATAGGCAGAATTTTGTTTCTCAATGAGGGCACAATCCCTAAAACTCAATTTAATTGTGACTAAGAAGGAACTGCAAGAAAGCAATATGATCCTCATAACAGTGAATTGTGACACCTTTCACAGGGAACAAAGCTGGATAAAGTTCAAAGCATCCATTTTGAACAGGTAATGGGTGTTCACCAATAGGTTCCATGTGAGTATTTGAATTATCATTGCTGTTGAATTCTGACTTTCTTCTCCTTTCTGTGTGAAAGCCCACATTGTGATTATCCTGACATTATATTTAATTGTAAATCAGACATGGGATGGATATTTTCCAGTTTTCTTTATAATTACCAAGGCATCTATCCAAAGGACTAATGAAAACACTATCCAGCTAAGTGGATACTAACAGAGATCAAAAGCTCGATAGTGAGACTGGTTGGGATTTATGAGCAGTCTTTTTTTTTTTTTTTTTCAACAAAGGTAAAAAGGATGTCAGTGAGCAAATCACCAGGTGCTGATTATTGCATGATCAGAAAAGGCAACCCAGGAAGCTGTTAATACAGCTCACAAGATAACCTTCTACATTCCTCTCATAACTATATGTCAGGATTAGAATTATGGTTGGTTTTACTAACCTTTTACAGAAAGGAAATGAATTGCCAAAAATGAAAACCTGGTTTTAGAATTTTTAAGCTTATAAGTAATAATGTCTTCTCTAATAAAGCCGTCTTTTCTGAGTCATCTTTTCCCTATCTTTTAAATGGTGATAATCTTCAGAACTCATTTCTAGGCATCATCTCATGCTACCTGCTCTCTTGATGACCTTTCTTAATTTTATGGCCTCTATCAGCTACACTGTGGATTAATATTAAATTTCATTCACTGTCTCTCCACTGAACTTCAAACTCAACTCATTTCTCATAGGTACTTCAAACCCATTATTTCTCCAAATACAATTGATTATATAATCTTGGTACATATGGTTATTATTTTCCTCAGTTTTCTTTATATGGGAAGTCACTAAAGGCCAAACCTGTAGACTTCTCATAGAATTCCATTCACCTTACTATGTGTCTAGTTGTTCACCAAGACATGCAAATTTTTTTGACCGAGTATTTTGAGACTTATTTTTTTTACCTCACTAACATAACTGTGTTATATATTGTAGTGTTGAACTAATATCAGTATGCTGTTGTAAGAAAAAAAATAACAATTTTAATGATGTATCTTGAAATCCATGATTCAAATTTGAAAGAAGTTTCACTGTGTAAACACATCTGAAAGTTCTTCACTGAGAAATGGAAAACATTTCAGGAATATTGGACTATTTTCATTCATCCTAGATATTTATGATATAAATTCTCTGTAACAGATCAAACATTTTCTTTGTAAAAGCAGATAACTCCAACATAGAGTGGATATTGTGAGAGAAATCTTTCTTGAATCACTGAATAAAAATTTGAAAAATGGGGAGATGGTTCTGGGAATAAAACATTTGCCATGTGCCATGCAAGCATGAGTATCAGAGTTCAGATCCCCAGGATATACCTTTTAGCCTGGTGTGGTGGCACACGCCTTTAATCCCAGCACTTAGAGGCAGAGGTAAGGTAGGAGAACAGCCATGAGTTTGAGGTCATCCTGAGACTACATAGTAAATCCAGGTCAGCCTAAGCTGGAATGAGAACCTACCTCAAAAATCCAAACTAACAATAATAATAATAATAATGGCATATGAAAAGTAATCATGCCAGCAATAGTGGTTGAAACCCAACATCCTCAGAAAGTATAAGACTAGATTGAAATATACTTAATTAGAAACACTCAAACATGGGTTTGTCTGCAAAGATCAGTATAGCACTACAGTATGAAACATTTTGAATACTGCACATTATTTCCAGAACCCAATCTTTAACATAAACATAAAAAGTCTAATAAAGTTCTTGAGAAAGTATGGTAGGGGCTGGAAACAGAATTTTCTCTGGTATACAGGCTTACATGGTAAGATTAGTTTAATGGAAAAGTGTCTGATAAGATATGCTTTAACATGCATTTTCAAATTAAAATAAATGAGATTGACCTGTGTAAACCTAACTGGAACAAGACTTTCCCCCAGAACGGATGTACCTTATTTAGCTGTGTATTCAACTAGAAAATAAGTAAAGAAGGTGGCAGTGGTAATCAAGACAGTAAAGCAATGAAACATAGCAACATGTTGTCTGTGAGGCTTACTATAGATTGAATTAATTAGTTAATTATTATTATAAATTGAAAGTTTTCAAAAATTCATATGTACTCAACAATAATTAGCAAAAAATAAAGATACTAATGTTTTTTCATTAATCTTCGAATTAATTTCCTTAAAAAGGAGGATTCAATAAAAAAAATAAGCAATCATATTTTACCTGATAAATAGTCATACTGGAAGAGGAAAATGTAATTATCTCACAGCCTATATACATCCTTCTTTAATAAAGTGTAACCTCATAACTAGCCTTTGGTTAGTTACATCGTTGAGAACTGTTAGACTATTCCCATGTGCTTTTAATTTTTTGTTAAATTAGAAAGATTATAATTATGTATATGGGTATAAAACTTAAGACATTCTAAAATAAAAATATTGAATTCATATGGTACTGTTTCTTTGTTATGATATTTGTACTAATTTGATAAGTCTGCTCAGTTTATTGTGACACACTAAGCAAATACCAATATTATTTTTCCGTTTTCAAGTTGTTTTCCTTGAACACCTACTAAGGAAAAATAGAAAAGTTCAAATATATAGGGAGTTTTGTTGCTTATTGTAATGAATATAAACTATGTAGACAGGTATTTACATTTTGAGTGTCTCTTATTTAAAGTTTTCTGGGTTATTTTAATAATTCAAAAGTGAATAAAAAGCTAGAGTGATTTTTTAAAGAATATAATATCCTTTGAAAGCTAATTTTTCATCTTTAGTTTGAGAATGAAGGAAATTTAAGACATTCCTTATTGAAGGTGATTTAATATTTTAGGCTTTTAAAAAAGGCAAAATAAGAACACAAATATAGAAGTATGTTGTAACCATTAGTGTAATTAATGACTTAGGGACCATGGCAGGCTTTAAGTTCAGGTCTCATTGGATAAACTAGGCACAGACTGAGTTCTTAGAGTAAAGCTAGATTCAACACCGACCAGATTTAAATTTAGCCATGTATTTACAAATTATCGTTTTTGACACTAGTCTTGGAAAACTAGGTAGAGAATGTCTCCAAAGAATAGATCTAATTAAGCATGTGACAAGCAGGGAGGAGATATGTTCTATATGCATGTTTGTGTTTATATACAGTATGTGGTACAGATCTAATTCTACCTGATGGGACCCAGGATGGAAAATAAAACAAACAACCCTTCCCCACATGCATTCATGCCTGAGAATTTATAAATATAAGAGAACATGATAAATAATACCAAATACAAAATCTTCCATGGTATGATTGTTGTGATACTTGACACTTTGTTCACTTATGTCTTGATATCTTTTCAATTTTCCAGTTAACAAAATAAGGCTTTTAAATTCTTCTTTTGTAGAGCATAAATGTTCTGTAGCTATTGCTTCCTTTTGTGTCTTTCTCAGGGAAAAACCCAAGTGGGAGCAATATGAGCTTTTTATTTTTGATTCTTTTCTCCTTCCAAAAAGAAAAGCATGCAAGGGTTAGAGCTTCATTTAAAAAATGCAAAAAATAATCTGGAAACTATATTCAAATATAGAATGTTTATTCATATTTTATGGATGTGTCTCTCATGTACTTATTTTTACAAGATTTCTATTATATTTTGTACATGATTTTTATTTTTTTTTAATTTATTTATTTGAGAGTGACAGACACAGAGAGAAGGACAGATAGAGGGAGAGAGAGAGAATGGGCGCCCCAGGGCTTCCAGCCTCTGCAAACAAACTCCACACACATGCGCCCCCTTGTGCATCTGGCTAATGTGGGACCTGGGGAACCGAGCCTCGAACCGGGGTCCTTAGGCTTCACAGGCAAGCATTTAACCGCTAAGCCATCTCTCCAGCCCTGTACAGGATTTTTATAGTTAGATAATATTGGAATTTTTGGTATTCACCCAATATGCAAAGTTGTTAACATAAAAACATCTAAGACCAAAGTTTCAAGATGGATCTCAGGTGTAGACTATATGCTTAGTATACAAAGGCTATAGATTTTTATTTATTTATTTAATTATTTAATTACTTAATTATTATTATTACTTTTTTGTAGTCAGTGAATACAGTCAAGTTGGTACCATTGCTAGCCTCCTTCCTGTCCTCCCTTCTCAACAGGGACCCTCTTTATTGGGGAATATGGTTTGTGCACTGTGGGGTTAGCTTTCAGTTTCTGGTGGAAGAAAATGTCTCTTCATGTCATGACCCAACATGTGGCTCTGACATTTTTTTCCACCCCCTCTTCCACAAATTTCCCTGACCCATGTTGGATTCATATTAGGTCACTTCTGTGTTGAGCTCTTGGGTGCCTCTATGTCTCTGGATATCTAGTTGGTAGGGGTTGATAGTTCTCTGTGTCTATCTCCTTCACCATTGTGCTAGTTCCCAGTTCACCAAGAAAACAGCATCCTTGCATGTTTCCCTAATTATTCTTAGTTTCAGCTGGGGCCCTTTGGAGGTATGATGGGGTGGTTCTCTCCTTAGGATCTGCGTCTGTCTGAAAAAGAGAAGTAGATTATCCAATGGAGAGTAAAGTTAGACTAAGTAGATGTGTTAACCATTGTTTCTTAGAGATAGTTTAGTGGAGAGTGGGTTCATTTTTGGATAAGGTTCTGACATGTTTCTCAGCTCCAGCTATGGGTTCTGTTCCACTGAGCAGATCGGTTAAGCAAATTGAAAGCAGTTGGTTTCCACCACGGCTATGCACCACTATTGCACTTGTATGAGCATCATGTCGGGTTGTTTGCTGCTAAGTAGGTTAGATCATGCGTTACTTGGGCAGATATAGATCTTTATCTCCCAGTCACTCATGTAGCACCTTAGGGCACTAGATGTGCTAATTGTCTGGGGATTTACTCTCTTCCAGCTCGCAGCCATGTTGCTCCATGATACATACCAACAGTGTATGGTGTCTTCAGCAGAAGGTTCTTACCACTAACATATGGTGGGTTCTCAAGTGCTCTGACATGAATCTGTCTTCTTTTGGGAGACCTTGTAGGTCTCTGTGATCAAAAGCTCATTGTGCATGATACCACCTGCTGGTATCAGGAGTTACAGGTCAGTGGTCAAGAAGAGAAGAAAGAACAGCATAAGTAATATAAAAGAGATAGAGGGACGAGAGACAAGAGGTAGAGAAAGAGAGAGAGACAGAAGCAGAAACAGGAGATAATGGTCAGTTTGGGTCCAGTTTTATGTCTCCAATTCCTTCCCTTACCCTCTCCTCCATCCCCACTCTCCCTATTGTGCAGTCCATGAGATACGTGGTAGGTATGTTGGCAACTTGGGTAGATTCAGGTTAGGTGCTGTAGATGAGTGAGACTATGCAGCAATTATCTTTCGTTGTCTGGGTGAGTTCACTGAGAATAAGCTGTTCTGTGTGTGTGTGTGTGTGTGTGTGTGTATGTGTGCATGTGTGCGTTATGATAATATTTGTAAATTTTATATTTGTAAATAACTGGTTTCCATTTTGAAGTAAAATGTCCTTAAAATATTTGTTTAATTTTTAGACTTAAAATATCTGTCACTGGGAGCCTTTAGCTTCAGATAATAAAATTTCTTGGTCCTGGACATCAAAGACAAGGATTTCTCTAAGTATAATATACAAACATAATGGGACAAACTTTGTGATTCATAATATATATTATAATGGAAATACATGGGAGAACATATTGCATAGAAAATCATAAGTGTTTATCTTAACACATTAAGAATTCTCCACATACAAATTACATTGTCTAGAAATAATTTAGAGAGATATATGTACTTACACACACATTATTTAGATAGGTGGTAGATAAACAGAAATATATTTTTCTTATATAACCTCCACTAGCCTTAAAGTTCATCTACCTGCTTCAGCCTCAATATTAGGATTACAGGTATGAAAAAATCATTCTTAGCAAGAAGACTGTGATATATGAAACATCTTAGGGAAGGAGATATTGCACAGTGATTAAAGTCTCTTGCTTCCAAAGTCTGATGGCCTGGATTCACTTCCCTAGTATCTATGTAAAGCTAAATGCAGAGTTTCTGGAGATCATTTGCAATAGCAGGAGACCTTACCATGCTAATTCTCTCTCTCTCTCTCTCTCTCTCTCTCTCTCTCTCTCTCTCTCTTTCTCTTTCTCTGTCCCTTTACACATTGTCTCTTTATCTCAAATAAATAAAAATATTTAAAAACAAATCATCTTATTTTGCTAGATAAAAACTCATACTGTTTATTAAATTCTTAGCATTTCATTATTCATGAAAATCTGTCCTGGACTTTTGCAACATATATTTTTTAATTGACATTTTTATTTTCTTTTTTTGATTTTTTTTCTCAAATCTTTTTTAAATTAATTATTTTTTTCTTTTTGTAGTCAGTGAGTACATTCAAGTTGGTACCATTGTTAGCCTCCTCCCTATCCTCCCCTCTCCAGAGGAATCCTCCTTATTGGAGTATATGGATGGTGCATTGTGGGGTTATCCTTTATTTTGGGGTAGGAGGAAATGTCTCTGTGGATCATGACCCATGTGTGGCTCTGACATTCTTTTGCCCCTCTTGTGCAAATTTCCCTGACCCATTTTGGGTTCATATTAGATCTGCTTCTGTGTTGAGATCTTGGGTGCCTCTATGTCTCTGGATATCTGGTTTGGTGGCAGTTGATTATTCTCTGTGTCTTTCTCCTTCACCATTGTGCTGGTTCCCAGTTCACCAAGAAAACAGCATTCTTGTATGTTTCCCCAATTATTCTTAGTTCAAGCTGGGGGCCTTTGGAAGAATGATGGGGTGATTCTCCCCTTAGGATCTGCATCTATCTGAAAAAGAGAAACAGATTCTCCAATGGAGAGTAAAGTTAGCACCAAGTAGATGTTTTAACCATTGTGTTTTAGAGTTAGTTTAGTGGACAGTGGGTTCATTTTTTGGATATGGCTCTTACTTGTTTCTCAGCTCCAGCTATGGATTCTGTTCCACTGAGCAGAACAGTTAACCAAATTGAGAGCAGTTGGTTTTCACCACGGCTATGCACCACTATTGCACTTGTATGAGCATCATGTCAGGTTGTTTGCTGCTAAGTAAGATAGACCATGCATTGCTTGGAAAGATATTGGTCTTTTTCCCCCAGTCGCTCATGTAGCAACTTCTAGCACTAGACATGCTACTGTATTTTAATTTTGTAATTGAAGTGCAATCCTTCAAATATTTCATTCTTATTATAATCTTAGAACTATGAATTATTAGATATCAAAGTAATAGAGTAGAAAGTTTTATTTCATGTACTGGTTACATTTATTATCATTAATAAGTGCCTGGATTATAATATATAATTGTAATGAACTTAAGATGTCAAATAAAGAAACAGATATGATGTTGCTTCATGCAGATCTATGATAGGACAAGTCTCTGGAGTAAAAGAAGTCTTGCATTTGTGCAATTGTTTGTCCTATATTTAAGCTCAACTAAAATGTTTCTAGGTTTAAAGCACCTCTGTTCACTCTCAGTTCACTCTTCTATTTATAGACCACTTAGAACTATCTTCTGGCAATGGACTCTAGCAGGTCTAGGCACATCATCTTCATGTAGCATTGAATACTATCAAGTGGGTCAATGTAAATCAATGTCCTAGCTTGATTCCTTCAGGTAGTTTAAATGGCTTAATGCTATTTAGTTTCTCCAAAATTAGGAGATTAATCTGCTCTAAATCCATCTCTAAATAGAGAGTCACACACCCAAATTCACACATCTAAATACTTTCCAATATTCATATTATTTAAAAGCTTGGGCCTCAAGCTGAAAAAGAATCCACAGGTTATCTTACCAATCCATATTAGAAAATGAGAAAATGCCATATATAATTATATTTAAGTTTTATCTAATTCTGCTCTAAAAATGAAATAGAAAGTAAAGTATATTCTAAGTTCATATGCTACAAATATATACAGATAGATGCACATATACACATGTAGTACATGGTAATTGATACATTATTTACGTAGGACAGTATAGAATTAGATATCCTAACTATGAAAATGTTTCTTTGCTTTCCTTTTAATATATCTGTCTTTTAAAATAATAGCATATCAAATGAAAACCTTCCCAAAACTTTTTGAGTACATTTTAAACAACTACAGCTATACCAAGAAGTTTCTATATAAAGAGAAAAAATTGATAACTTCCTCTATTTACTCTAAAACTGTGTTAATTTTTACCACTCTATACGTTGTCATTTTGTATGTCTATGAAAACTTTAGCAGATAAAACAAAGTAGAATTACATAAAAATATTTGTCAATGTGGAAGTGTTAGAAAATACACCAAGTTTCATATTTCATAAGAACATCATCTTCTTTTCTTTGGCTTCCCTCATCTCACCTGCTTCTGACAAGATGGATATATAATGTGCAGTAGGTGAGCAGACTCTGCTTCTATCCATAGTCAACTTTCTCAGGGATCTTTCCTTGATGATACCCTCATTTTACATTTATCTCTATTTTTCCTACTTAGCTATGGATTACTATTTTCTACAATGCCTAAATTTTTTTGTAATCAGACATGATACTATACTTCCCATGTGTGTGTGTATGTATATATATATTTTTTTCTAGGTTATCTTAATTTTTATGTGTGGAACATAATTCAAGATCCTGCTCAGGAAAAGTAAGGTCTCATTCTCATTCTTTTCCTTGTATGTACTTTCCTGTTTAGTATATCAATATTTAAGTATAACTTCCTATTAGTTAAATTAATAATACATGTGTTAAGTAAAAATTGTGACTTTTCCAAAGTGTTGCTAAAAATTATCAGTAAAACTGTAAATTATCAGTAAAACTTTCAGGAATTTTTATTACATCATAAATCTCAGATTTCCTGAATGAAATGCAACCCTGTGTCACTGACCCCTTGCTTCTAACAAAAAATGAGAGGTAAAAACGACTCAGTCTCTGGCATCTTCTGGAAAAAATTGCTTGTCCTTGCTGCCAAGTCTCAGATTAAATTTCATTAAAATTTGTCTTTGCAACTTCTGCCATGATTTAAATCTCATGAGAAGTGGCATTAAAATGATATCATGTAATGATTCTAGGTAAAAATGAGAGGGGAGATGGAAAGGTCAGAGTTTATTTTGCTGAGCATTCCTGGGACTACTATTGATTTTAAAAAGTTATTAATTTTGAACTTTTTTCTTTATACTTGCTTATTCTAGTAGAGATAAGGTTGCCTGGTTCTCTAAGGTAACACTGCTCAACACTATGTATTGAAACCTAGAAGGTACAAAACTAGAGTTAGACACCTGAAATTCAAACGACCTCAAAGTCATGGTGATTTATTAATTAGTGTCTAGTCACATGCTAGCATTTTACCTTGCCTAAAGACAATTTTTTAGCTCTTGAATTCTAATGTATGAACTCTACTTTCTGTTTTCCTCTTTTCTTTTCACTGCCATCCTGCCATATTGATTATAAACTAAAGTCCTTATCACCATGGCTCCAAATGTCTTGTGTTTAATTTCCCACCATGAGGATCTTCTGCCCCAGCATTCATTTCCTCCCATGAGGATCTTCCACTCATCTATTCTGATTTCAGAAATGCCAAAAATTAATAATTGTAACTAGCTGCAGAAAGCAGTGCAGAAGTACTGTAAGAAACCTCTATAAGACTTCCACACATGCTCACATATGACCCTAGCTAGGGTATTGCATTTTTAAAATTTCAACATTTTTATCAAAAGCGAGTCTCTGTTAAAAGCAAGGTTTAATTCAGAATGATAACATTCTTACTTCAACTCTGACATATTTCCTAGGTAGAAAATAAGCATCATGGGAACAATTTGAATGTCAGGCTTCGGGGTTTTATTGCACATTGCCACTTTGGAACATTGTATGCAGTTTAATAGTATGAGCCTGAAACACTCTCTGTATAGAAGAGAAATCAAATATGAGAATTATATGTGTAAACTTAAAAAGTGTTCCTTATTTCTAATATAATACTATTAAAATTCCCTCCAGTCTATTTTTCTGTCATGAATATTAGCCTTAATTTTACAATGGAATATTTTTTACTAAGATATTTCCACTACCTGAATGTGAAATTGTAGGATTCCTTATATTTTTCAATTGTTTATCTAGGTAATAGAACTACTTTTCTGGTCTCCTACTGGATTACAATCTTGAAAAAGATTTAAGGTACTATGGTAGGATGTGGTGGAGAATCCCACTCAAAATGCCAAAATGTGTTCTAACAGGTGGCAAAAAAAAAGTAATATTCCTTGATCCAGTGCAACTCAAACAGACCATAATAACCTGTTGGGGGAAAGTTGATGCCAGAAGCGGATGATTTCCCTAGAGCCAATCAAAATGATGGAAACATTGGTGCAGAATCACAGCTGAGCAGGTTCAGTCCTCTCTTCACTAGCTACAGATGGCATGTAATTTAGGAATGCCCATTTGGTGGAATTTACCAGTTCCTCTAGAGATCACACATATGGGTTTGCATTTAAAAAGCAATTGCACCACGAATAGCTTTTTAAACAACAGATGTAAGTATTGACAGTAAAAGGATGTCCAAAAAGCAAAGTACATCCACACAAGAGATAAAAGAGTTTATGCTATACTTTACAGCACTTTACAGGACCTTTTAACTTAAAAAAAATAACAGAAATGATTATGAAATCGATCTATACAATGCTTGCCAGGCTTTGTGAATTAGATATGAGAGTCTGTTGTCCTACAATATTACTGTCTGGTATACTACTCCTTTGGCCACTTTCACATGGTTAACTAAACTGAACTGCCTACTGTGTACCAAAGTGCCCTGAGATGAATTTAAGGTCTGGAAAGTAGTCTGTGTTCTGTGCTTTTTGACAGCGTGATTTCTCTGTGTGTGTGTTTCCCTCCCCCACAGGAAGGTCACAAAGTTTCTGTTTTCGCATCCATGAAAGGGCGTATGGATGCTTGCAAATGTGTGCTCTACTTACAAAGGGATATTAGTGTAACTCATGAGGTTTCCAATTGCCTGTCCTTTATTGCTTCCTTTAAAGAAGGAAATTAATTGTGTGAAATTGCATTGCTGGTAAAATGATGCTGGGCTACAGTGGCAGCACTGACCTAATCTAGCAGCAAAACAGGCAATCTCATCCTCAGTGAACACGCAGAAATATTTGATTTCAGGAGTGGGCAGAACTAGAATCACCCCTGAGAAATACACGTAATTTCTATTCTTGTATTCAGTGGTCGTTCTCTTGTGGATTTCACCTCTATCCTGCAAGCTTGCCTTGTTTTTATTGAAAGATAAGTCTTCGTACCTAACTGTAAAATACCACATGGAAAGAAACTATAATTAAAAGGTTAGGTTTGGACATCAGCCTATTGACATGGATTGTTTCTTGATTGAATCAAATATGATGTTATTTTTTCTCCTATTATCTGCTGCATTCATGTGCTTGAATACTAACAGCTATGCAAATGATGACATTAACAAGAAGTCTATTTGTGTGTGCTGTTCATTACTAGCACAATGTAAAAATTTGTGGAAGACAGGATTATTTTCATTTGGGGGGGCCAAGCATGGATAATCAGTGCTATCTCAGAAGGAAAAGGAAAAATAAATTGCTTGTACAAAAGGATGAACAGATTCAGATTAGTACTGAAATATTTATGACACCATTATACGGATGTAGTGAGGATGCAGAATATGGAATGCCCATAAAGTATGTATTCAAATAAGAGAACTTCTGCTGTTATGCATCTTCCATATTCAGCTTTATTTTTGTACTGGATATTTACACAGAAACCACAATATTGCCCAAGTTGTATTAAAATTGCATCTTTAATTAATTCAACTATTTCTTACTTCAGAGAAAAAATTATATTAGATATGAATGCATATATATATAAATATATGTGTATATATATATATGTGTGTGTGTGTGTGTGTGTGTGTGTGTGTGTGTGTGTGTGTATATATGAAACATACATTACTATGAAGGCCATTGATTACTAAATTCCCATACTGTGTAAGCTGCTACAGTATTATTAGCTGAAAAGGTCTGATTTTGGAATTTACAAATTAAGAAAATAAACTATATGAAACTTTCACTTTAGATACAAAATTACCTATCCTTTTCATTAGCTATGGAATTATTTATGAATAACTTCTTTTAATATAAATGTGTACTACAGTGAGTTTTGTGAACAAAGACAGCATCCCCAGAAAGGAAGGCAAATTGAAAATCTTAGGCATACAAAACACTCCAGAGGTGAAACAAAATAATTGGATGAATAATGAAAGAACGGGAAAGGATAGCTTTAAAACAATTCTTCCACAACATTCCCATTGTTCAAGGGCTATAGTGTAGCATTAGAAAGTATTATATATCTGTAATTTTGATTTATCAGTTCTCTCTGTTGTTTAGAGCCAAGCTTTAAAGCAGGACAAGGAAGTGAACGCATACATCTTTAGACTTTGCATTTTAAAAGTGTCATTTCAGCTATAGGAAAAGCTTGGAAATAATCAAGCAAAAACAATTTCTAACAACCTTCTTTGTCTTGACTCTTTCTATCTCCACTTTTATACACACAGATCATACATTCAGAGACTATAGGAAGATCATGTCAAATACTTAGAGAATTGAGGTAGATAGTAACATCATGTAGGTAGGTGCTAGTTTCTGCCCCTGAGAAGAAATCATGTAGCTCTCTATCCCAGAGTATGCGCATTCTTATTTTTGCTCCAGTAGGGCAAAGTGGAAACAGATATGGGCAGCCCCCACATACTGTGCTACTTGACAGGGAACAAGAACTTCTCTTTCCTTCTTGGCCTGAGCTGATAGGCCTGGATAACCTCTCAACTAAGATAAGCAAACCATTAGTTGTTTAGTAAGCTTCCATTAGACCACATAAATATTCCAGAATCGAGATGATGTCTGAAGGCTTCTGTGTGAGAATGAAAATACTTAGTAGCAGAGACCAGTAAGTTAAAAAGGAGACATAAAGGGAAGAGAAAGGAAGGGAGGAGGGTACTTAATAGGTTGATATTGTATATATATAATTACAATGATTATAATGGGGAGGTAATATGATGGAGAATGGAATTTCAAATGGGAAAGTGTAGGGGTGAGGAGGGAGGGAATTACCATGGGATATATTTTATAATCATGGAAAATGTTAATAAAAATTAAAAAAATAAAAATAATAAAAGAAAATATGGAGATACCATTGGTCAAATTAAAAGAAAAGAAAAACAAAAAACTTCAAGCCATTGGGTTTATCCTTATTTCATCGTGTTAAAAAATTTATTACTAAAGTGGTTCATAAAAGAAACTTACTTCAGTTAGATTTTAAAAAAGGTAAAATAATGTAATATCTGAATGAGTGGTTGGAAAATGTATAATTCTACATGGATTTAATCAGAAAATCAGCACTTTGGAAGATAACCATGCTTCTTCATTACAGGTAAGCATAAAGATGGCTGGCTTGAGTGGGCATGACAGATTTAGGGAGTTATCTGTGGTGGCTTTGTTATTAAATAACTAAAGACACACTACAGAGTATTTGTATTATGAACATTTTGGGTAGATAAAAAGATGACATAAATTTGGAGCAGTATCAATAGCTTGCTGGGCATTCTAAAAAGATGGATAAAATTCATTTTGGGAGAGCATTTGAATTAGAAAGAAAACAGAAAAGATGGCAGAAAAACATGATTTCAACCACAA
Organism: Jaculus jaculus; assembly: GCF_020740685.1. Lineage (NCBI taxonomy): Eukaryota > Metazoa > Chordata > Mammalia > Rodentia > Dipodidae > Jaculus > Jaculus jaculus. Next base: position 54,136,923 of record NC_059104.1, read on the forward strand.
AGAAAAGCACTGTCTTTTTTACAGACATATCCTATGCCTCATACATAATCCTATTCAACAGTTTTAAGTTATAGATGAACACTAAAATGTTTTGATACATTTCAGATCAACAAGGATTAGCTAAAGATGCCTGAGGTGTTTGGTGCTAGCATGGAGAAATGGATTGTCTTTGTTGTGTGTGTTGGAGGATAATGAGTAGCACTCTGATGTCTTCCTCTCATTTCCAATGAGAGCTTATCTCTCTTAGGACATGGCAATCCAAGGGGCACTGCTAAAGATCCTCTAGGTATAATAACAGCCCTCATTGATCAATCTTAAATTATCCACATTAGAGTCTGAGAAAGAAATGAAGAAATGAGATATAATAGGTAGTAATACTTTATGTAGTAAACCATTTCAAGCTTATTTCACTGATTCAACTCCTCACATGCCTAATGTGGTACCACTTACTGAGTCCATAGTCTTGGAATTGAAATAAAAGTATACTTTATAGCAATTATTTATCTCTGAAGGCTTTATCACTACCTTAATTTTGCACATGAAAGTGGCACAGATAACATGGAGACCAAATTTCTTCTTACTCTAAAGTCATCTTCAATATTAACCATGTTATTTTTAGAGCATTAGTATATAATGGTTTAGTATGATACCATAGATACACATAAATGCATGGACATCTATAGAGTGGAAGATGGCAAGGAAATGTGTAATCTTTTGGTGAATAAATAGAGTTGCTTCATGTGTTATGATGAAGAACACACCAATCACCTTGAAGAAGAGATTATTTGAAATGACATGTGTATTTCTCTTATTACTTCAACCATATTAATCTTGCTTCATTCAATTTGAGGACACTGTTGGCTAATAGTTCAATTAGTTCTGGTTTGCTTGATTTCACAGTTCATAAATGTTAATACAGGCTGTGCTTATACCAACTAGAGATGAAATGATTAATACAAAATTATAAATGTTAAATACATACTATGCAGTCAAATAAAGGTATCCTGATGAACCCCAGCTATTCAGTATGCTCCCCATATTCAGCTGCTTCAGATAATACTTCCCTAACATATTTTAATGACTTAATATTAAAAGATAGAAAATTTAAATTAATCTTCAGTGAATGCTATGTGTTATATTTATCTCAATGAAAGAAAGGAGTCAAGAATAACTCTAACACTACATGACAGCTAAAGTCAAAGTCACACAACTCTTTCTCAACTTCCTAGGGAAAAGGAAGAAGTAAGAAAGGAACAACTCTGGAAGTCTAAAGGCACTGGAAAAAGAAGAAAAATCTAACCTGAAAAGTTCCAGACAGACAGAAATTATCAAGATCATAGAAGAAATTAATGAATTAGAAGCAAAGAAAACAAGTTTAGAAATTGATGAAACAAAGAGCTGGTACTTTGAAAAAATAAACAAGATTGATAAATCCATGGCCAACTAGATCAAAAAAAAAAAAAAAAAAGAAAGAAAGAAAGAAAAAAAGAAAAAGAGAAGTTCCAAATTACCAAATTCAGAAATAAAAAAGAAGAGATCACAACAGAAATCAATGGAATTGGAAAAATCCTTAGGGCATACTTTCAAAATCTCTACTCCACAAAATTGGATAATCTGCAAGAAATGGATGAATTCCTAGACACATAGCACCTACCAAAACTAAACCCAAAGCAGATTAACCTCCTGAATAAACCTATAACATCCATAGAGATTGAAAAAGTAAGTCAAAAACATTCATGAAAAGTAAAGAGCAGGACCATATGGCTTCTCAGCCAAATTTTATCAAACTTTCATTAAACCAATTTTTTTTTCAAACTGTTTCACATAATCAGAGACCAGAGAATCTTCCCCTACTCCTTGTATGAAGAAATCATCCCATGCCCCTAGATAGGTAGAATTAATATTGTGACCATGGCAATTCTACAAAAAGCAACATGCAGATTTAATTCAATACCAATAAAAATACATCATTCTTTACACAGGTTGAAAAAATATATTCAAAATTCTTATGGAATAGCAGCAGGAAATCCAAACATATACTTGAGGGGTGGGGGCACTTCTGGGGGCATCATCATATCTGACCTACAAAGCCATAGTAACCAAAACAATATGAATAGAAACATAGACCAATGGAACAGAATTGAAAATTCAGACTGACCTCAGGTGAAGTAACTATAGCTACTTGATCTTTAATAAATGTGCCAATAATGTAGACTGGTGAAAAAACAACATCTTCAACAAATGGTGTTGGGCAAATTGGATAAATGTATGTACAAAAATGAAACTAGGCACACTTATCTCTCTATACACAAAAATCAAGTCCAAATGGATTAAAGACCTCAATTTAAGACATACAAGTCTTCTACTACTGGAAGAAAAATTGGAGGCATTCTCCACATTATAGAAGTTGGGAGTGACTTCCTATATAAAATTCCAGTAGCCCAGGAAATTAAACAATCAACAAACAGGATCTCACGAAGCAACAAAACTTTTGCACAGACAAACACATCATAAACATAGCCAATAGATGAATGGGAGAAAATCTTCACCAGCTGTATCACAGACAGAAGCCTAAAATATAGAAATTATAAAGAGCTCAAATAATTAACAATAATAAAACAAACATTCCCCTCAAAAATGGGGCAAAGACCTTAACAAGTTGTTTTCAGAGGAAGAATTTCAAATGGCTATGACAAACTTAAGAAAATGTTCAACATCCCTAACCATTAGGGAAACACAAATTAAAACAGCCATGAGATTCCAGCTTACTGCAGTAAGGATGGCAATCATTAAATAATCTACCACCAACAAATGTTGTTGAGGATGTGAGGAAAGAACACTTATCTGCTGTTGGTTGGAATGTAAACTTGTATAACCACTATGGAAATAAATTTGGAGGTTCCTGAAAAGAATTAACATAGAGCTACCAACAGACCCAGTTATTCCCTTACTGTGCATTTATCCTAAATGTTCCATGCATCAGTACCGTGATGTTTGCTCAATCATGTTTATAGCTGCTCAATTCATTGTAGCTAACAACTAGAATCAACCCAGATGCCCATTACTGGATGAATGGATAATGAAGTTGTCATCCATTTACACAATGGAATTATACTCAGCAGTAAGAAAAAAATGATTCAATGAAATTTGTAGAAAAATGGACCAACTTGGAAGAGATCATACTCTGTGATCTTACACAATCACAGAAAGACAAATACTGCATGGTGTCACTTAGATGTGGTTTCTAACCAGGACCTGTTGAGTTGCTGTCATACTTGATAGGCAACTCAAGGCCCAAACAATAGGGATGGAAGAGTTTGGGAGCAGAGGAAGGAAAGGGGAGAGGGTAAACAAACACAAAATTAAATCCAAAAATGAGCTAATACCATAGAAACCTTTGTCCTTGGAGACAACCTAAAAGATATAGCCCTAAAAAGGAGTAAGGGGGAGGACCTGAAAAGTAGAGCTCTGTTGATGTTAGGATGAAGCCTAAACTTAAAAGAAAAAAAAAAATCCCTATCTCTGTCCTGTAACTCCCATTACCAGATAGGTTGACACCCACATTGAACTGTTGATTGGAGAGACCTACAGGGTCCCCAAATCAAGGCAGCTGCTTTCTGTCAAAGCACTTGGTTACCTGCCTGAGGCAAAAACTAAGACCCTATTGCTGAAGACAACATATGCTGCTGACACAGAGCATGGTTAGATCTGGCTGGAACTCATAAGAAACCAGCTTTCAGATAGTTATTCTTTCTAGCGCTGGAAAGTGCTACATGAGCTACTGTGGGAAAATGGTCAACAATGGTCTGAGCAACCAGAGATCTAAGCTACTGAGAAGCAAACATCCTGACAACAATGAAAACATCAGTGCAATAGTGGCACACTGCCTCAGTGGGTAACCAATAGCTTTATTATTGGCTAAGAGATCTGCTCAGTGTAAACAAACCCATGTCTGGAATTAGAAACCTCATTAGAATCCTATGAAGACAAAGATTATGTTCTCCAGTGTCAATCCCTCACTAATCTTTGGCTAAAAGAGGGGTTACATACATCAAATTCTTCTCAAACTAATAATGCTTATCCCATTTAAACTATGCTGACTTTACTCTCTGTTGGAGAATCTGTTCTTCATTTTCAGAAGGTAGAGAGACCTGAGGAGATAAACGACCTGTTGCACTTCAGCCCAGCCACAGCTGAAACCACAGATGATTTTGGGACATGAGCAAGAGTGCTGTTTCCACAGTGAACCTGATAATCAGCACCAGGGTGTAGGGGACTGATCCAGGGGATACTCAACACCTGCCAAAATAGAGATCAAGAGGTTCCTAAGAGCTAATCACTGAAGTAGATTTAAAACTTACTTAAAAGACTATGATTCAGGAAATTTTGTGGAAAAGGGGAAAGAAAGATTTTGAGAGCCACAGGTTGAAATTTCATGTCAGAGGCATCCCCCCCACACACAAAAAAAAAAAAAACTGACTGCTTCCCCCACAGTGTATACCCCATGGGGAATACCTGCAACCCCACTGAGGAGCATTCCCAACAGAATGAGGGCAGAGATGAGGGCAAAGAAGGTACCAACAAATGATATATTCATACAAAACATCTTGTTAATAATAATAATAATAGTAATAACTATAAAATAAAAGGCTTATAATGATACCTGGAATATACTACATATTTCTTTAGCATTTTAAAATGTTATAACACAATATTACACAAACAGAAGTTCCAGGGAAATGATGCATAAAGCTAAATGTTGTTGGAAACATTTTATAAGATTACTAGTATTATCCAAATAAATTATTAAGTCTACTCTTTCTCTTTCCACAAGTACGTGCAAAAAAAATGTGATGAAGACATTTCATAAACTTTATAAGCTATAGAAATTTTACCACCACAAATACCGATTATTCTTAATGCCCTGAAAGCATTAACATCTAATGTTCATTTTTAAATCACTACTTTAGTGATGTAAGTATACCTCTTTCATATTCCTTCAAATTCCTTCTGAAATTTACTTTTAGAGAAAGGGAATAGTATAGATATTTTGTTAAGTAATAGGCTGTTCTTATTTACCAAGTAATTGCTTTACTAAGCTCTTATTTTCTCTAATTTCCTTCTGTGAAGGAGAAATTACAGCCTTTTTGTCTTTGTGTGGAAGTTCCCAATGCTGCTGTGTTCTATAAAGAAAAAGTTGTTTTTTGTTTGTTTGTTTGTTTGTTTTTGTTTTTTTTTTTATTCATGTGACCAATACAATGGGGACTTTATGTACTAGAATTAAGGTGTTTGAACAATATACCAAGCCACCACTTGTATCTAGGTATATTGTTCAAAGACCTTAATTACTCATCTTTGGCATTTTAAAATCTAGTTTCTCACACAACTTTTAGGATGTCTTTAAACAGAGAAAATTTTGAGTACTAATATACTAATTTCTCATATCCAGAGATGGTAACTGACACTTTATCTTATCCACATATCTATCATGTATCTATTTAACATCTACCATCTAACTATCATGTACCATCTGCCTATCATCTATTTTCTTTCTATGCTGAACCTTTTAAAATCAGTTGCAGATGTCTTATCATTTAACCATAAAGATTCATCAATTCATTAGCTTGTAAGAATGATATCATATTAAGTCAGCACATAAATTTTTAAAAAGCAGGCCAGTTAACATTAAATATTCCACTTGCTAGATTTGTCTTATTGATCCTTAAGGCTTCATTTAGTTCATTCATGTAGATGTTCTGAGAACTTGACTCAAAGTCAAAGGAAAAACCTTGGTGAAACTATGCCACAAAGAATTGTTATTATCATTACTTTCCTAATCATCATGTTTCTGTTACAGTCAGTGGATTTGAGGTGGAACTTTATTTAACACATATTTGTTGCAGGCTTATTATGTGTTTGTTGGAGGGTCCATGTGACAGTAGAAAGTACAAACAAAAATACAGATGCTTTACCTTTAAAAACCCCATATACTTGGGATTATTAAGTGGCTAAGCCATTAAGTTTTTTGCTTGTTAAATATGGGTTCAGTTCCCCACACACCCATGTAAAGTTTGATGCAAAATATGACATTAAAGACTGGCATTCATTTGCAGTGGCAAGAGATCCTGATGTGCACACACACACACACACACACACACACACACACACACACACACAAAGAGAGAGAGAGAGAGAGAGAGAGAGAAAGAGAGACAGAGATTCAAATAAATAAATATTGCAATCAACTTCATGTTGCTGGACACTAGATCAAAAGCACCTTTATAGGAGGCAAGGTTTTATTTTAGATTACAAACTTCAGGGTAACACTATCAATGGTGAAGAAGCTTGTTCATTTCCACAGATTATTGGCAAGAGACACCACCAAACAGCCATCAAACACAAACACCAACACCAGCAAGCACAAACAGCCAGAGCTCCAAGTATTCTCTGCTCCACATATGTTAGGACTGGACTCCAAGGCATAGCTCAGTGGCACATCTCCTGTAGAAGAGATCTGCCATCAAGGGACTCAAGTTGTTCACTCAATTTTAGTAAAACACCTTAGTAGATCTACGGGGCCATGCATTCAAACTATCACATTCAAGCTTCAGTAAATAAGTTTAAAACATGTGTGGTGGTTTGAATAGATGGCCCCCAAAATAATCAGTTTTTTATTTGTTTGTAGTTTGAATCTACAGCCACCTGGCTGGAGGCAGTGTCACAGGGTGGATCTTAAGGTATGGTGGTGGGTTTCCGATTTCAATCTAAAAATATGCAAAATGTGCCTAGCTGGAGTTCCTGAAGTGTGCTGTACTATGTGGCTTTTAGGTCTTGTGCTTCTCCCTCTCAGCTTGGACCTGTGCATGCAGGCCTGCTCCTTTTTACCATTATGGAACTTCCGCTGTATCTGTAGGCTTCAATAAATACCCCTTCCTCCATAACTGTGCCTGGTCTGGAAGTTAATCTCAGCGAAATAGAATATGTCTTCTACAGAACATGGTACCAAGGAGTGGGCTGAGATGAACGTGACCATGTGGATGTTGATCTTTTGGAACCTTTGTTTTTGAGAAATGGGTATGGATTTGGTGCTTGCAACTGAAGATGCCTTCTGGAGTGGTAAGCCAAGTTTTATGGACTATTCTGATGAGAGTTTGAGAATGCTAAGTGCAGACTGTATTGAACTTTGAGTGTTGGTTTATGAGCTTTCAAAGGAGAAGGAAAGACTACAGAGGACTTTGTTGGAACTGGGCTACTAGCATAAGGGCTGGCTCCATTCTGCTGCTGAGGCCCAGAGAGTTTGATCAAGGTTACATTTATTACGGATTGATATGCTTGGCTAGAGTTATTGGACTGAGAGATCTAAGATTTTCAAGCTGGACAACTTTAAGCAAGTTAAATTTACTGGCACAGAGACTGGTATTAGGTTACTAAAGCTGCTATTGTCAACATATTAGCAATCTTAAGGAAGATGGAAAGGATGCCTGAGGAAAGACTATCATAGAAATGCATACACTTTTGGAAAGAGTTGACTGGAGAAGGAACCTGCTTTTCAAGGCTATGATTTGTTTCATCCATGAATTAAGAATACGGCTGTGTCCTGCACAACTGGTATTGGTTTCAGAGTCATGAAAAAAGCATGGAGTGGTTGTTAATTGCACACAGTTCCAGGAGCTGCTGCTGAGATGTGGCATGAGGCAGGGATGTTACCCTGATAGGCTAAAAGAGCCTTTGGAAGATGGACTGTGGTTTGCATGAAGACCTGATGATGTTTTGTATATACCAGGACAATGCAAAGGCTACCATAGAGTGCACTGTTGACTTAAGATGGAAGTGTTTCCTGGATACTCTGCCCAGCTGTAGGGGCAGAATTGGAAAATCTGGAGACAGTCAGTCCCTGGTTGTACTGAACTTGAAGTGCTGAAGTTTGATGTTTGTTTGATGGTGGTTGAGTTTGCAATGTTTTAGTCTCTCCTTGCTATGCCTTATACCAGTTGAAAATATTTACTCTGTGCCATTATATTTTAGAAATGTTTAACTCATTCGATTTTACAGGTCTCAAAATCTTAAACTGGTCAATAGTGTGGGGACCTTTGAAACTGAACTGAGTACAATTTACAATGTGTGATGGTTATAAATCTATTTGGGGCCAGGGGTGGAATGTGTTAGTTTGAATAGATGACCCCCAATATATTCAGTTTTTTATTTGTTTGTAGTTTGCATCTGCAGCCACCCGGCTGGAGGCAGTATCTCTGGGTTGATCTTAGGGTGTGGTGGTGGGTTTCAGATTTCAATCTAAAGATATGCAAAGTGTGCCTATTTGAAGTTCCTGAAGTATGCTATGCTATGTGGCTTTTAGGTCTTGTGCTTCTCTCTCTCAGCTTAGACCTGTGAATGCAGGCCTGCTCCTTTTGTCCATTATGGAACTTCCTCTGTATCTGTAGGCTGCAATAAATACCCCTTCCTACATAACTATGCTTGGTATGGAAGTTCATCTCAGAAAATTTGAATCTGTCTGCTACAACATGTATTCTAGTAATGAGATTGGATGATGAATATAAATACCTTATTTACTTACAATTTTAGCATGGAATTTGTGTTATGGTAGAAAAAAGAACAGAAGTATCTTTGAGATGAGATGGAGAATATTAGACAGTAGTTGGGTTGGACAGGATGCATTATTGAGTTATCAGGATAGATTTCATTGAGATATAAGAGTTAAATCAATACTTGCAATAAGGGAAGGGCTTCCCAACTCAACAGCCAGAATAGATAGGCTAAAATAAGGTAAGAAAACTGAGTACTAAGTAAAATGATAGAAATAAAGGCCCATATTTTAACTACTTAGGAGTACATTGACTTTTATCTATGTGACATGTAGAATTTTTCATTGCTTCCTTTTTTTCTTGCTGATAAAGTGACATTAAAAATAAAAAGAAGATCTGGGAGTGGTGGCACACAACTTTAATTCTAGCACTCAGGAGGTAGAGGTAAGAGGATTTCTGTGAGTTTGAGGCCACCCTGAGACTACATAGTGAACCCCAGCTCAGCCCAGGGCTAGAGAAAGACCCAACCTTGACAAAACAAAAAATAAATAAATAAATAAAAAGGCGTTACATTCTTTCCATCACCTCTTCCACAGTGAACACTGAGCATTGCAAGATTTGATAGAGATGTTTCAGTGCTGAACATTCCTCCATCACCATCTTGTCAGCACTATGGTACCTTTTGGTACATCCCAGTGAAAGGACAGTAGGACTACTTACAATGCAATCTACCTGACAGAGGCTGGCCTTGATATCCATAACCTTGCAGTACCTAGCACTATCTTCTCAAGACCCTCATAATAGGAGGAAAAGATGATGACATCAAAATAAAAGAAAGACTAATGGATAAAGGGAATGGAGATGATGGAGTGTAGATTTGTGAAAGGGAAAGTGGGGGAGGGGAGGAAATTATCATGGTTTATTGGCTGTAAATGGAAGCTGTCAATGAAAAGGAAAAATTAAAATAAGTAAAAAGAGAGCTGGGGATAAGGCCTGGCACTTTAAGGCACTTGCCTGCTTAGCCTAAGGAGCCATGTTTGATTCCCTAAGCCAGATGTGCAAGGTGGCACATATATCTGAAGTTCAATTGCAGTATCTAGAAGTCTTGGCACACCCGTTCTCTCTATCTGCCTTTATCTCTCATAAACAAATAAATAAATAAACATTTTAAAAATAAAAATGAAAAGAGACCATATGCTACCTTACATTCCAGGTGAATGGAATCATTATTTATCTTGTTGCAACTATTTTCTCTTGAGGAACTAAGACTTCTAGGAATGCAGAATATTGCTATGCTGTGAAGGAATTGCAGAATTAAGTCAATAGATTACAGAAACATAGTACATAAAGGAACATACACACACAATTTTTTGGAGTTATAAACTCCAAAAATTTTATTAGGAAAACAGCACCATATGTCTGATGCTGATTCAGTGTACATATAGATTCCAATATGTGCATATATGTTCATGCAAATAGGAAAGAGAGAAAGAGACTTAAACAATTGTTGAAGAAAAGAAGACCCATAAAGTGCTGTCTTCAGGTGAAAACAAGAAAAGTCACTAGTCAATGTAATCTATGTCCAAAGGAAAGATGATTTAACTTCTCATCCCTGTCTCTAGGCACAAAAAACAAAAAAAAAGATGTCTGCTTAGCTCATAGAGTACATGTTCTCTTGATCCACTTTCTTGTCTTGTGCAACTCTTTGGTGGATTGATTGCCCCCATGTTCATTGATGAGAGATTTTTTTTTCTTTCTTTTTTTTTTTTTTTTGTTTGTTTTTTGAGGTAGGGTCTCACTCTAGCCCAGGCTGACCTGAAATTCACTATGTAGTCTCAGGGTGGCCTCGAACTCATGGCGATCCTCCTACCTCTGCCTCCTGAGTGCTGGGATTAAAGGCATGTGCCACCACGCCCAGTTTAATTGATGAGAGATTTTTTTAAAATAAATCCATATATTTATTCAAATAATATCTTCAGGAAACAACTTCCTGACACATCAATAAATTTGTTTTTGCAGTCAGTGAATAGTCAAGTTGGTACCATTGTTAGCCTCCTCCCTGTCCGCCCCCCTCCACGGGAACCCTCCTTGTTGGGGTATATGAGTCATACATTGTGGAGTTAGCCTTCCATTTGGGGCTCTGCTATTCTTTCCATCCATCTTCCACAAATTTCCCAGACCCATGTTGGGTTCATATTAAGTCTGCTTCAGTGAGGAGGACTTGGGCGCCTCTGTGTCTCTGGATATCTGGTTTGGTAGCAGTTGATTTTTCTCTGTCCATCTCTTTTACCATTGTGCTGGTTCTCAGTTCGCCAAGAAAACAGCATTCTTGCATGTTTCCCCAAATATTCTTAGTTTCAGCTGGGGCCCTTTGGAGGTATGATGGGGTGGTTCTCTCCTTAGGATTTGCATTTATCTGAAAAAGAGAAGCAGATACTCCAGTGGAGAGTAAAGTTAGCACCAAGTTGATGTATTAACCACTGTTTTTTAGAGATAGTTTAGTGGAGAGAAGGTTCATTTTTGGGTATGGCTCTTACTTGTTTCTCAGCTCCAGCTATGAGTTTTGTTCCACTGAGCAGATCAGTTAGCCAAATTAAGAGCAGTTGGTTTCCCACGATGTTTATGCACCACTATTACACTTGTTTGAGCGTCATGTCATGTTGTTTGCTGCTAAGTAGCTTAGACCATGTGTTGCTTTGGCAGATATTGGTCTTTATTCCCCAGTTACTCATGGAGCACCTGCTGGCACTGGATGCACTAATTATATAGGGACTGACTCTCTTTCACCTTCCAGCCATGTTGCTCCCTGATACATACTAACAGTGTATGGTGTCTTCAGTAGTAGGGTCTGACTAGTAACCTATAGTGGGTTCTCAAGTGCTTTGACATGAATCTGTCTTCTTTTGGGAGACCTTGTAGGTTTCTGTGATCAAAAGCTCATTGTGGATGATACCACCTGCTGGTACCAAGAGTTACAGATCAGTGCCCAAGAAGAGAAAGAGGAACAGTATAAGTGATATAAAAAAAGATAGAGAGATGAGGGGGAGAGAGAGAGAGAGAGAGAGAGAGAGAGAGAGAGAGAGACAGAAAGAAAGTAGAAATAAGAGGAAATAATGGACAGTTTTCATTATACCCTCTCCAGGACCTTCTAAATGTGGTGTTCCTTCTCAGGGCCTGATGAAGCTTCAACCATTTTGTCTGTCTTTTAGGATGTAGAGTTTTATGGTACCATTGCCTTTGGGGTCCACTTTTGTGACCCCTCCCTTCCTTACTTTCCCCTCCCCATCCTCCTTATTATGTGGTCCTCAAGATGCTTGGTGGGTATGTCAGCAACATGTGTATATTCAGGGTAGGAGCTATAGATGAGTGAAACTATGCAGTGATTATCTTTCTGTGATTGGGTGAGTTCACTGAGAATAAGCTGTTCCAGGTTCAACCATTTTTCTTCAACTTTCGTTTTGTCGTTTATTCTAACTGCTGTGTAGAATTCCATTGTGTAGATATACCACGTCTTAGTCATCCATTCGTATAATTATCGATATCTTGGTTGATTCCAGCTGTTGGCTATTACAAATTGAGCAGCTATAAATATGGTTGAGCAAACCTCTCTGAGCTGAGGCATGGAGCTTTTAGGGTACATGCCCAGTAAGGGAATAACTGGGTCTGTTAGTAACTTAGTAGTCAGTTTTTTTAGGAGTCTCCATATTGCCTTCCAAAGTGGTTGTACTTTTTTACATTCCCACCAATAGTGGATGAGGGTTCCTATTTCACCACATCCTTGCCAGCATTTGTTTGCATTTGATATTTTGATGTTTTCTATCCTTACTGGGGTAAGGTGGAGTCTCATTTTAATTTTAATTTCCATTTCCCTGATGATTACAGATGATAAAAATTTCCTTAGGTGTGTGTTTGCCATTTGTATTTCTTCCTCTGTGAACTTCCTGTCTAGTTCCCTGTCCATTTTGTGAGTGGGTTGTTTGACTTTTTATTGTTTAGGTTTTTGAGTTCTCTGAAGATTATAGAAATTAGGCCTTTGTCAGTTGGATATTCACTAAATACTTCCTCCCATTCTATGGGTAATTTTTGGCTCTGATTACTGTACTTTTCTTCATGAAGAAATTTTCAGCTTCATAACACCCCATTGAGTGATTGTTTAAAATCCTGTGCTACTGGGGTTCATTTTTTAGGAAGGCTTTTCCCATTCCTAAATCATGGAATGTTCCTCTTAACTTTTCTTCCAGTAGTAGCCTGGTTTCTGGTGTTATGTTGAGGTCTTTGATCCATTTGGACTTGAGTGTTGTTCATGGCAAGATGTGTGGATCAAGTTTCAATTTCATGCATATGGTTATCCAGTTTGTCCAGCACCATTTGTTGGAGATGTTGTCTTTTTTCCAACTTATGTTGTTAAGGCTTTTGTCAAATATCAAGTAGCTGTAGTAATCTTTCTAAAACTCTGTCACACAATTTGAGATCAGGGAAAGCTCCCCAATTCCTTCTATGAAGCTACAATTACCCTAATACCAAAACCAGGAAGAAATGCCACAAGAAAAGAAAACTACAGGCCTATTTTCCTGATGAACTTAGAAACAAAGATCCTGAACAAAGTCTTCACAAACCAAATTCAACAACACATCAAATCCATTATCTACCTTGATCAAGTGGGCTTCATCCCAGGAATGCAGGTGTTGTTCAACATACAGCAATCTGCCAATAATACACCACATAAACAAGGCTAAACACAAAAACCACATGATCATTTCGATAGATGCAGAAAAGGCGTCTGGCAAAATACAACATCACTTCATAATCAAAACATTGGAGAGAATTGGCATGGTCAGTTTATAACTTAACACAATAAAGGCAATATACAAAGCTCCTAAAGCCCAATTAATATTTAATGGAAAGAGACTGACAGAATTCCCACTGAGATCAGGAATCAGACAGGGGTGCCCACTCTCATCTCTGCTCTATACTATAGTACTTTAAGTCCTAGCTCAAGCAATAAGACTGGAGAAAGAAATATTTGCAGATGACATGATTCTATATGTAAGAGACCAAAGAGACTCCATTCTAAAACTCTTTTTTTTTAAAATTGAAATGTGTTTATATAGTTTATGTTTAAAGTCATTTAAAACATAGTATAAACATACATTATAGAGATTGTGGTGATTTAGATTAGGAATAACATAGTTTACTTACATATTGGCATGTGTATGTGTATCTGTAAAAGGCTAGAATTTCAAAAATCTCTGAACTCTAAGTTGAATCCATTCCAAAACTCTTGAAGGTGTTAAACTCCTTCAGCAAAGTAGCAGGATACAAAATCAATGCAAAAAAATCAGTAGCCTTTGTATATGCAAATGACAAAGATACAGAGAAAAAAATAAGTGACATCCCATTTTCAATAGCAACAAAAAAATACCTGGGAATAACATTAATGAAGGAAGTAAAAGTTCTATACAATGAAAACATATAAACACTCAAAAAAGAAATTGAGGAGGACTTAAGAAAATGGAATGACCTCCCATGCTCCTAGATAGGCAGAATTAACATTGTGAAAATGGCAATACTTCCAAAGACAATCTACAGATTTAATGTGATTCTTATCAAAATCCCAACATCACTCTTCACACATATGGAAAAATTGATCTCAAAATTCATATGGTAAGGAAGAGAGCCTCAGATATCCAAGCATATCTTCAGCAAAAGAAACACCTCTGGAGTCATCATCATACCTGATCTAAAGCTATATTACAAAGCCATATATAGCTTAGGCCCCAGCTGGTGAATTCTTTGGGAGATAGAACAGTGTTAAAGAATATATGTTGCTGGTGGTGGAACTTGGAGTTATTTATTGTAGTGCATTAGGTGGTTAGGTTATCCTCTCTCTCTCTCTCTCTCTCTCTCTCTCTCTCTCTCTCTCTCTCTCTCCCTCTCTCTCTCTCTGTCTCTCTCTGTCTCTCTTTATCTAACTATCTATGTCATATTAACCTCCACCATGATGAAACTGTCCCACTTGAAACAGTAAACCTAAAATAAATTCTTACCTTCCATTAGCTGATAGTACTTGAGGTGTCCCAGCAAGAAGGTAACTGCTACACATCTTCATACACACACAAACACACACATAAACACACATACACATTACATAATTTATCATCACAAATCCCAGATTCATCACAAGCCAAATTTATATCCACATATATATTATTTAAACATATTTAATAACAAACTAAAGATAATAATAAAAGTGTAATGTCATCTAACAAGATACAACTTTAGTTCATGCAATGGAGAAAACAGTAATTTATTACCCAGTGAAAAAAGTAACATTCCTCACTGATGCTTATCTTTCTCTTCAAATCCCATTAAATAAATGGCATGCTATAAAATTAATATGTAAATGATAGCATAATGTTTTGAGATTCATGGTAAAGGAACAAGAAATGGGAGAGGTTTCATATTTTTGTTAATATACACATATATAGACAAAATTGTATCATGAATACAGAGGAGCTACTCCTGACAATTGCAGGCATCATTTCCATGACTGATCACATGGCTGTAACAAGACTTCACAGCTGCCCATTCTGTATTCCTTTGCCTTTAACAATCACTTCATCTGCTCATACTTTATTGTCTTCTGTAGAAGCATAATACAAAGGGACCAGGCTATCAGATTCTTGTAAGGATTGCATGGTTGCATTAATTTGCAAGCAAGCATATGAAAATTCAGAGATACTCTAAGGGATCTTCTCTACTCTAGACACAATCTTCATTTTTCCATTGTACAAATGTAGTACATTTCTTCTAGTTAGTTCAGATCAACCACACAATTCACACTACAACTTTGTTTCCATTTTCATTTCCCTCATGATTAGGGATGGTAAACATTTTCTTATGTGCTTGTTTGCCATTTGTATTTCTTCCTCTGAGAATTCCTTGTCCAGTTTTTTGCCCCATTTTGTGAGTCCGTTTTTTGATTTTTTTATTGTTTAGGTTTTTGGATTCTTTGTAGATTATAGAAAGTAGGCCTCTGTCAGTGGTATAGCCAGCAAAATTTTCTCCCACCCTGTGGGTAATCTATTGGCTCTGCTTATTGTATATTTGTATGTGAAGAAACTTTATTGATGACAAGGAGTGAGAAATAAAAAGAGGCCAGATCTTCTCGTACCTTCCATTTGGACCCATTGCCAAACTTCACTTGTGAAATAAGTTCTTGATGAGAAACAAAGCATGATGAATAAGCAGGCATTATCTTTCTATACATGTTAATGACAGCAACAAAGTAGTTCAGAATAAATTTATCCAGAACCAATGTATCATCTTGTATATTCATTCCATGAATGGTAGCACAAAATAATTAACTTGCCACAAAGTAGAAGTCTGGTCATCCCAGGTATTGTAGACAGCTTCATACTGCTAAGATGAACTTCCAAACAGACACAGTTTATGGGAAGAAGGAATTTATTTGAAGCTTAGAACTCCAGGAGAGTTTCCATAATGGTGAAAGAGGCTATCTCCTTTCACAGATCAAAGTAGAGAGGGAAGAAACACCTAAAGCAAGCAAGCACATAACAGCAAAAACAGCAGAGACCCAGGCAGACCTGAAACACTGTGTACCTTTGGGCTAGAAATCCCATTTTCCTCTAGTGATACCTCCACCTCCTCTATCCAGGCAGCTGGGGATAAGCTTTTTAATAAAAACATCCGAGTCTATTGGGGGACATTTAACTACCACATCAGGTGTTGATACCTTATTATGGGCTCACTGTTGGCCTATGAGACTGAACGATTACACTGAGCATTGTCATAGACAAACAAGTCCTGATGAGTGAAAAAATTGAATTTCTTAACCCATATCTTTCATCACGTCTAATTTATGTGCAATCTATTAGAAATAACTAGAGTGAACAGAATAAGAGCTTGAAAGGTATCCTTAAAACAGACTATCTAATATACTTTACTGTTAAAATTGTCCCTTGCTGAGGTCATATTTGGGTGTGTAATTCTCATGGACAACAAATTTCATGACTATGTTTACCCATTCAAAGAGGATACTCCTTCTCAAGTTTCTTTGTCACTAGTTTTCTAGTGATGTCTCTTCCAAATTCCCAACTGTGTGTACAACTGTTATGCATAGCTTGTGCATCAGTATATTACTGAAACTCTGGCCATTTCTTCTTCAAAGAAACATGTACAACCCAATTTGATGTACACTGAGAAGCTAGTTCCCTCTCATGTGAATATGAAAGCCAAGGATTCTCATGATTTAGTATCAGCAAAGGGAAGCTAGAAAAGCCAGTGAGAAGACATAATTCAACATTGAGTCTGAGAACTAAGACAATGAATTCAGCCTTCCTCTTTATTTTCTTCTGTTCAGGCCCTCAGTGGGTCAGATGGTATAAGACCACGTTGCTGATGGCAATCTCCTCTCATTATTTTTACTCCAATATAAAGCATACTGAAACCATTTTCACATGCATTCCCAGCATATTCTTTTTCCAATAATCTAAAAACCTCCTACCCAGTTAAACTGCAACATAAAATTATCCATCACAGTCGAGAATAAATAGTCAAAGAGAAAGTCTAGAGGCAAGATGATGTGTTCAAAGCAGATAATGTAACCTAAAGTCAAACAAGTTGAGGTAGTTTAGTGGAAGCTCTGATTAGAATAAGATTACAGAGACTTGGAAAGCAATGCTAAAAAGTTGCCAGATAGTTTAAATATGGATCTGAAAGAAATAAAGCAATGAAGGAAGGTTCCGTGTTAAGGCCTAAACAGCTTCACTTCATTAGCTAAGACTTCAGAGTACCACAGAGTTGTCATTTTGTTTTGAGGAGATCAGAGTTCAGTTTGTTTTTTGATACACTAAGTTTAATATATAAATTAAAACAGGAAGTGAGTTTATTAAGAAGGACATTGGATATATGGAAGAAGTATTTAGTAAGGTCTAGGTTAGAGAAAAGCATTTAGGAAGCACTGGTAACACAGGTGGAAGCAATAAGCCTGCAAGCAAACAGTGAATGCTTTCACCTGGAGAAAGGAGAATCAGACATAGGACATTTAATAAAGCTAAAATTCACTACAAAAAAATGCTAGAGGGGCTGGAGAGATTGCTTAGTGGTTAAGGTGCTCATCTGCAAAGCAAAAGGAACTAGATTCAATTCCTCAGGACCTACATAAGACCAATGCACAAGGTGGTACATGCTTCTGCAGTTCGTTTGCAGTGGCTAAAGACACTGGTACACCCATTCTCTCTCTCGCTCTCTTCCTCCCTCTCTCTCTCTCTCAAATAAATTAAAAAAAAGTAATTTTTTTAAAAGCTGGACACACATAAGGAATATTTCAATAAAACAAATAATGCTGCTGATGCAATTGACTACTGGTTTCAAAACTAGAGCTCTGCATTGGGACCAGCAGTACTGAGAAAGACTACCCATAATTTTGGGAACACAAACAGAAGCAACACTTGGAATGGACTGAGTTACACAGATAACAAGAGACAGTTTACCAATACAATACAGAAAAGTCATTTAACTTACTGTAATGAAGAAAGTAATAATAAAATAAAAATGAAAATAGCTGGCCAGAGAAGTGGAAGAAAGTAGAGTACTGTTGGTAAGTGGGTGTATGTGTTTATATGCTAATAAATAGAAATGAATTTGTTTGGTAATTGAGTTTCTCAACTGAGAGCCAACCATTGATGATTTAGAATGGGGGTGGTTAGAATTGCTCAGAGAAGTTCTTGAAAAGGTGGAAATGTGATGTACAATCTGAAGGATTGGCTCACATAGATCAGAGAACTCCCCTCCAGTGGCAGAAGAGGAAGACAAACATGATAGCACCCATATTAAGTTCTATTTCCATTGCTTTCATTTTTCACGAAGTAGGAAGCAACATCATCATGGTAGCAAAAAATTCATTTATGACTGTAAGAAAGTGTTTAGACCATTGTAATTTCTTGTCAAGACAATTGCCTCATCAATGAAGCCTATTTGTTATACTGCCCCATTTTGTATTTCTGATGGGCAGCTTCAAAACTGTTCACAATTACCATTCATCTGAAGAACTTACTCATAAGAGTATTAAATTCCTCCAAATCTAGTGCACTTAGGATATTAAGTTCCACTGCATTCTTCCATGTGCTGATGTCTTGATAGCACCAGCATGCTTTCTAATATCCACATAATCTATGAAGTATCAGCTTGATGTGTGTTTTTTTCTTGATATTCTCTTAACTTATAATTTCTTTACATTTTCTAATTCATTTAAGTTCTTGAAGGTTTGGTTTGAGGGAGATATTTCTCAATAGAGGAAAACTTTCCAACTTCTTGGGTAGAATTTTCCTAGGAAAAGGCCATTTATTAGTAGGAGAACATCAGGTTCAACTATGAAACTTAGATGTCATCATGAGTAAGCTTAAGCAATTTCTTTATATATCCAAGATTCATTTTAATCATCCATTAAAAAGCAAATGTTATTCAAAGTATATACTTTACATATTTATTTGTAAATTTTAATGTATTAAAAATGGTCTATGTAAAACCACAGATGAATTAGCAAGTTAAGCATAAGTGCTGCAGTCAAGGCGAGCCTGACAACCTGCTCCAGAGTGGTCATTATATACACTGAGGACCCTCAAAATGGGTCAGAGCACAACATGAAAGTAGACTATGACACACACCCAAGGCTCAGGGAACACTGCTGTAGAGGAGGGAGAAAGATTGTAAAAGCCACAGGGCATAAAGAAGTAACCAGAGGCATGGCCTATCCCCACAATGGCTAACTGCTTTTCTCACAACTCATAACCCATAACCCCATGGTGAGTACCAGTAACCCTCATGTGGAGGACCCTCAGTGGATTGGGGTCACGGAAGAGGGGAAGGGAACAAACACTGATTCATCCATACAAAGTTTCTACTTAATAAAAAATAAGTGATTGTAAGCCAGATGTGGTGGTGCGTGCCTTTAATCTCAATACTCAGGAGATAGAGGTAGGAGAATTGCTATGAGTTCAAGGCCACCCTGAGACTACATAGATAATTCCAGGACAACTGGAGCTAGAGTGAAACCCTACCTCAAAAAATCAAATAACAATAATAATAATAATAATAATAATAATAATAATAATAATAATAAATGATTGTAATTAGGAAAGTCACCTTCCTTAATGCTTCCTTGTTGATTTACTGTATATCAAAGAGTGACTTTTTTTCAATTTATGCATGATATTTCCCTGAAGATCAGCAAATTCTTTTTATTTCAAAGTAGCTTGAAACATCAAGACTTTTCTTAATTATCTGCATTTTCTATTGAATATAAATTAATATAATGTAGTTCTTTTGTTCATTATATGTAAGCATTATCATTTTTTTAATTTTTTTTTAAATTTTTTATTTATTTATTTGAGAGCGACAGACACAGAGAGAAAGACAGGTAGAGGGAGAGAGGGAGAGAGAGGGAATGAGCGCGCCAGGGCTTCCAGCCTCTGCAAACAAACTCCAGACGCGTGCGCCCCCTTGTGCATCTGGCTAACATAGGACCTGGGGAACTGAGCCTCGAACCGGGGTCCTTAGGCTTCACAGGCAAGCGCTTAACCTCTAAGCCATCTCTCCAGCCCCATTATCATTTTCTATGTTTACCATTCCCTACTGAATGTGAATAATCAAATAGCAATGGTACCTAAGATGAAAATCAAGATACATATAACTTAACTAAGTTTTCTAAATTCACCCACTTTGCAAGGATTTACAACATACTTGTACACATATTCCGACAAGGCATAGGTTGTCATGTTGAAAGCATACAAATATATAGTAAAGGACTCACTTAATGTAACACACAATGCACTAGATTCATATAAATATTTTTTTATGAAATGTTCCCTTAGGGACAAACAGATCTGTTGTTCAAACACTGCCACCCACATCCATATGGATCATGTTCCCTGCCAATATTTTAGTTCATGTTTTGCCTTGTTGTTTTGCTATTGGCCAGTATGTAGACATTAATCAGCCAATATATTCATATACATATATCCCATATATGTATATATGTGAAGCATATCACATACTTCAGAAAAGTACTTTTAATTAAGAAGTATATAAATGAAGTTTGCCATATGTCAGTACATTTGAATCCCAGGTACTTAGGAAGATAAAGCAGAGAAGTCTACATCCTAGATAATTAGTATATGAATGAATCTCAGATAACACTTTATTTTTGGTGTTTTCTAGGCAAAATCACACTCTAGTCCAGCATTATCAAGAACTCACTCTATAGCCACAGACTGGTCTCAAACTCATGGTGATCCTCCTACTTCTCAGAATTCTGTGTTTTGAGACTAAAGTTTTGTGCTACCTACCATGCCTGGCTAGGTAACACATCTTAAGAACATGCTAAATTGTCAAATGGGGGGGGTATTTTTTCTTGGAGTAATTCTATCACTATAGTTTTAGAAATTTGTTATGTCGGTTTATAAAATCTTCAAGTGGGAGTCATACTGAGTAGTCTAAATATCTTATTTGGTTTAACACAAATCTGCTATTAGATAGCTAAATTCAATCATTGTCATTAACCTATGAGATTACTGAAATCCAAAATTAAACATAAACCTTACTTGTCCAGTGGATATGAAAGCAACAGTAAAATACATCTTAAGGCCAGGAATGGTGGTGCATGCCTTTAATCCCAGCACTCAGAAGGCAGAGATAGGAAGAGCACTGTGAGTTCGAGGCCACCCTGAGAATACAGTGAATTCCAGGTCAGCCTGGAATAAAGTGAGACCCTATCTCAATAAAACAACACAAAACAAAACAAATAAATAAAAAAAGAAAATCTTGAGTTCTCTAAAGTGAGAATAAGGCATTTCCATGACACTTCTTGAAACTTTAAAAACTGAAACAATTTAATCATTAGTTAAGATGTTTCTTCATTTTAAAGATGGTCACTGCACTCATGCCATGGTATAGTGACTCCCTGAAAAACTCTAATTGGCTTCTATTAATTGAATTGTGATAACAGGATAAATCCCATTAAAGTTCATAAAATCATATCTTGCTGAATGTATGTCACATGCATCATTACATTGTGAAAGTGCAATCTATTGTAAAATTTCATTCTTTTTTAATTTTATTATTATTATTATTATTTTATTAATTAGTTTTGTACTCAGCGAATTGTTAGCATTGTTAGTCTCATCCATGTCCTACCCCCTCCCCCTAGCCCCTCCTTGTTAAGGTATATGGGTCATGCATTCTGGTGTCAGCCCACAGTTATGCTTAGGATAAATGTCTCTGCATATCATGACCCAACATGTGACTCTAACATTCTTTCCACCCCCTCTTCCTCAAAATTTCCCTGAGCCATGTTGGGTTCATTTTTGGTCTGCTTCAGTGATGAGGTGTTGGGGAACTCTGGCTCTCTGGCTCTCTTATTTGGTAGGAGTTGATTTTTCTCTTTGTTGATCTCCTTCACCCTTGTGCTAGCACCGGGTTCACCAAGAAAACAGCACCCTTTCTGGTTTCGCCAACTGTTCTTAGTTTCATCCAGGATCCTTTTGAGGTATGATGGGGTGGCTCTGTCCTTAGGATCTATGTCTATCTGAAAAAGAGTAGCAGATTCTCCAACAGAGAGTAAGTTAGCACCAGACAAACGAGATAACCCTTACTCTTTTATAGAGAATTTAATAGATATAGGCCCTCTTGTAGCCCACAATTGATGGTAGCTTGATAATGGAGTGTGGGCTTATGTTTGGATATGGTCCTGACTTGTTTCTCAGAACCAGCTATGGGTCCCATACTACTGATGGGATCAGTTAGCCAAATCAAGAGTAGTTGGCTTTCCAGCATGGCTGTGCACCACTATTGCATTTATGTGAGCATCACAACAGGTTATTTGCTGCTAAGTAGGTTAGACCATGAGTTGCTTAGACAGATATTGGTCATTTTCCCCCAGTCGCCCATGTAGCACCTTCTGGCACTAGACGTGGTGACTGTCTGGGAACTGACTCTCTTCTGGCTTCAATCCATTCAGTTCCATTTTACATGTCAACTGCATAAGGTGTCGTCACCAGTAGGGTCTTACCACTAAACTTTGGTGGGTCATCAAATACTCTGACGTAAATCTTTCTTTTAGGAAAACTTGTAGTTCTCTCTGATCAAAAGCTCACTGTGGATGATAGCCTCATGCTGGTACTGGGAGTTACAGGCCAGTGCCCACTAAGAAAAGGAAGAAAAAGATAACTAATATAAAAGAGTTAGAGAATTGGGGGGGGAGAGAGAAGCTGTAGAAGATTAAGGTTAGTCTTCATCATACCCTCTCCAGTGCCTCAACATAAGACCAGAAACTCAGCTACTACTGGAACAAAATATAAGAAGAACTTTCCATGATATAGGAATGGAAAAAGACTTCCTGAAGTAAACCCCAGTAGCTCATGAACTTAAACAGTCACTCAACCAATAGGATCACATGAAGCTGAAGAGTTTCTGTACAGACAAGTATACAATAAGCAAAGCCAACAGATTACCCACAGAATGAGGGAAAATATATGCTGGCTATCTAACTGACAGAGTCCTAATCTCTAGAATCTACAAAGAATCTCAAAAATCAATACATTAAAGTATAAACTCTATGACAAATTTACCTCTTATTCAGCTTTCTGCCATGACTCTGTAATGTACTCAGCAGTCATGATTCCTGAAATTGCACAGAAAACAGCAAAATCATCTCACTTTGCATTACAGAGGCAGAAGTATTTTGCAGTAAAAGATGTCTTGACAAAACATCCAGGAGAATCTATAGCTGTATATTTAAATATTCAACTATACACATGTGTATTTTTTCAAACTGAGCTATGAATGTCTGGCTGTGCTTTCACAAGATTTCTTCCTCCCTCCTTCTAGCACTCAGTATTGTCTCAATTCCATTGTTCAGTTGGTAGAGAGAAGAAGGAATCTGAACTAAATGAGAAAACAAAAGGTATTTTTATTTATTTTCCAGTGGACCCATTTTTATTTTTATTTTCTTTTTTTTTTAATTTAATTTGTTATCTTTTCAGCAAATACAGGCAGTTTGGTACCATTGTTTAGGCTCATCTATGATCTACCTCTCCCATTGGACCCTCCTTGTTGATATAAATGGGTCGTGCATTGTGGAGTTAGCCCACAGTTATTGGTATGATAAATGTCTCTGCAAATCATGACCCATCATGTGACTCTGAAATTCTTTCCGCCCCCTCTTCCACAAAATTTCCCTGAGCCATGCTGGGTTCATTTTTGGTCTGCTTCAGTGCTGAGGTGTTGGGGGCCTCTGAGGCTCTGGCTCTCTGATTTGTTAGGAGTTGATTTTTCTCTGCGTTGGTCACCTTTGCCTTTGTGCTGGTATCCGCTTCACAGGAAAACATCACCCTTGCTTGTTTCACCAATTGTCCTTAGTTTCAGTTGGGCCCCTTTTGAGGTATGTTGGGGCAGCTCTCTCCTTAGGATCTGCATCTATCTGAAAAAGAGAAGCAGATTCTCCAACGGAGAGTAAGTTAGCACCCAGAAAATTGAGATAACACTTATTTTCTTGATAGAGAGTTTGCTAGGTGTAGGCCCTCTTGTACCCCATGATTGATGGCAGCTTGATATTGGAGAGTGGGCTTATGTTTGGGTCTGGTTCTGACTTGTTTCCCAGCTCCAGCTATGGGTCTAGTACCACTGAGGGGATCAGTTAGCCAAATCAAGAGCAGTTGGCTCCTCACCATGGCTGTGTGCCACTATTGCACTTGTGTGGGCATCACATCAAGTTATTTGCTGCTAATTAGGTTAGACAATGAGTTGCTTCGACAGATATTAGTCATTTCCCCCAGTTGCCCATGTAGCACCTTCTGGCACTAGACATGCTGACTGTCTGGGGACTGACTCTCTCCTGGCTTCCAGCCATGCCATTCCATTTTAGGTGTCAGCTGTGTATGGAGTCTTCAGCAATAGGGTCTTGCCACTGGCCTTTGGTGGGTCATCAAGTACTCTGACAGAAGTCTGTCATTGTTTTGGGAAACCTTGTAGGTTTCTCTGATCAAAAGCTCATTGTGGATGGTAGCCCCAAGCTGGAAGTGGGGGTTACAGGTCAGTGACCACTAAGAACTTGAGGAAAAACATAACTAATATACAAAAGTTAGAGAGGAGGGGGAGAGGGGGAGAGGGAGGGAAGATGTAGAAGATTTAGGTTAGTCTTGATCCTACCCTCTCCAATGTCTTGTGGTTCAGGTGTTTCATGTAAGGGTCTAGTTAAGGTTCAGCCATTTGTTCTGTCTTTTAGGAAGTAGAATTTTATGGTACCATTGCCGTTTTGGTACAGATTACTGTTTTCCACCCTTCGATGCCCTCCTCGACTTCCCCATCCATCCTATTGTCTAGTCCATGAGGTGCTTGCTGGGTATGCAAGGTATCTTGGGTAAATTCAGGTTAGGTGTTGTAGATGAATGAGACTATGTGTCGATTTTTTTTTTTCTGTGATTGGGTAAGTTCACTGAGAATGATCTGTTCCAGGTTCAACCATTTTTCCTCAAATTTCTTTGTGTCGTTTTTTTCTTAATTTTCTTAATTCTGTCATCCTAGCAGGAATATATATTACATCCAAATTGATCTTAACAAACAAAAAATACCTTACTGGGTAACATTTCATTTAAATCAAAATTTCATTCAATATTTACAGATGTGAATCCAATATAATTTGTAAAATGCCACTGAAAATGCATGTTTCATGATGTGTGTTTCATAATTAGCATGTGTATACATTTTGTTCGAGCCACAATACTATATGTGCATATTTCACCTCATCATATTGCATATCCTAAATATATACCATTTCCATTATTCATTGAAAATTAATCAAGAGTAATTTGCAAGTGCATTGTTATATTGCATGTTATATTTGAGTTAATGAATCTTTCATTGAAATTCAGTTATATGTGAAAGAAGACATGTAGCAATTGTTATAATCTTAGCTAGTACCAAGAATACTTGATTAATTCTAAAAGTTCAGGCCTGATAAAAATTAAGTAACTTTCTCCTGGGAGTTTTATTCTTTCTTTAACAAAGTAGAAGAATATTTTACTTTCTATTGAAAACGCAACTGAACAACTGCTAAATTTCAGGATACAGGGGAAAGATTAGAAATAACATTTGCTTTTTCTATATTAGATGCTACATTTTAGTGGTGTTGATTTGGCTTATGGAAATTCAATTAAATCCCACATTATCATTTTATATAGGCATTTAACATTGCTTTAATGGGTTTCTGTAGAAAAGGCGATGAAATATTTGTATTTTTTCTTTGAATTTCCCTTCCCTTAACACATTTTCTGCTTATTTTAAAGAATAGCATTACCTCTGAGAAAATGTAATCATTTATTTTTTTTTTTCCTTTTGTTTTGTTTTTAGTAGTTTAAAACAAAGACCTTTTTTTCCCTCTTTCTTCTATTACATAATGTTTTTATGTCTTTCTATTTAAAGCAAACCTTTTCAAATCACCCTCACATTTTATTATTAATTCATTTGTGATCCCTTTGTAATTACCAGGTGATTGTGTTCATGGGCCAAATATCCTACCCAAATTTAAAAATCATAAATCATCAAATATTTAATCTCTACAAGAGCCTAGTGAAAACAATTTTGAAGAAAGCATGATTTTTGAATATGGAAAGATTAATTCATCACTTGATATCAGAAATCTTTGGACTTCCAATTAAGATTGCAGCATAGAAACAATGACAAAGTAGCCTAGAGGAAAAAAAGCCCCCAACCAAAATAAATAAATAAATAAATACAGCAAAATACACTCTTCTACTAAAATGTGAGGTGTATAAAAAATTACCAATGGCAGCAAAGAAGTAGGGAAGATCCAGAGCATCTAGAGCTCATATAGGCAGACAGAAGCAGCTCCAGCAGCCGCAGCACTAGGTCTGTGGTAGCAGCAGGTCCACGGGGACAGCAGGGTCTTGGGGCCACAGCTGCAAGGTTCCTCTTGAGCTGCAGGAAAGTCCAGAGGAGGGGATTTTCTACCCATACCAGAGCTCCTCACAAATTCAAGAAAGGTGAAGGAAGAACTGCAGCAACCAAGGTAGGACCACAGATCACGAGGTAGAGGATCACTGGACCAGCAGGAGAACTAGATCACCATTCACAGCCTCCCTTCCCCCACTGCTAGCACAAGCACCAGAGACCTGCAGAAGGGAGATCATAGCACCAGCGACCAGAGCAGTGATCCAGTGACCCAGCCAGCCTACTCAAACCCACAGCACACCAAAAAGCAACCCAAGCAGGAGCACAGCATAACTGAGACCAAAATCATCCCAAAAGATAATTGAAATTACAACAGGTCAGTGTCCACCTAAAAATCTAGTATGTAGGCTTGAATGGGAAGTGCTAATTGCTCCTTACATATCAGGATAAATTATATGTTAAATCTTATGGATGGTCAGATTTGCTTTCTTAAGAAAGGTGTATTTTTGGCTTGTTATTTGTTGCTTCCTGATTTATAGAGGCTTTGTTTCCTCTTCTGTTGTTAATTAGGGAAGTGTTTCACTTGGTCACAAGCTGACTTAGAAACCTCAGCAGACCAGAAATCTTAACCTCCTAGTTGACAGGATTATGGATATGGTGCAACACACACCCTAAGCGATTGAGGCTTTGTTGGATCTGGTTGTCATAATACCTACTCTTGCATAAATACCCTGTGCTGCTTTTCATTAAATGCATATATTGTTTAGTTAAGCTTTAGAATCTGCCTGTATTTTTTTTTTTCCACTCAGCCTACTTGAATACTCTCATAGCAGGCAGACCCAACAACTAGGGTCAGTTTTATAGATACTCTGAGTGTCTTAAGAGCAATACCTAGCAACTTAAGCTCCTACCCTGAAGATATATAACATCCAATTGATTGATACATCTAATAATACTGCAGCTAACTTGAAAATCCAAGTATAAATTAATCCAAGATATAAAAATATGTACATTATAACACAAGAAACACCAAAAATCAAGACAATATAAATCTACCAAAAAGTATTAATACATTGGAAATGACCTCTGGTGAGAATGAGTTAGAGGAAATGCCTGAGAAAGATTTCAAAATAATGATTACAAATATGCTCAAAGAAGTCAAAGAGGAAATCAAAGGAATGAAAGAGGAAATAAAAGCAATTAAAGAATATACAGGAAACCAATTTAATAAAATAAAGAGGTCAATACAAGACATAAATAAGGACACAGAAATAAAGAAAAACCAGTCAGAATTACTAGCAATGAAGAACACAGTCAAAGAAATTAAAAATCTCTGTAGAAAATCTCACCAGTAGAATCAATGAAAGAGAGGACAGAATATCTAAACTAGAAGACCAGGTGGCAAATCTAATACAGTCCAACACAGAGAAAGACAAACTAATAGGACAGTATGAGTGGGAATTTCAAGAAATTCAGACACTATGAAAAGATCAAACATAAGAATCCAGGGAGGGCTTGAGAGATGGCTTAGCGGTTAAGCGCTTGCCTGTGAAACCTAAGGACCCCGGTTCGAGGCTCGGTTCCCCAGGTCCCACGTTAGCCAGATGCACATGGGGGAACATGCGTCTGGAGTTAATTTGCAGTGGCTAGAAGCCCTGGCGCGCCCATTCTCTCTCTCCCTCTCTCTCTCTCGCGTGTGCTCTCACTCTCTCTCTCACTCTCAAATAAATAAACAAAAATAAATTTAAAAAAAAAAAAACAGAATTCAGGGAAAAGAAGGAGAAGAATTTCATTTTCAACAAAATCATAGAAGGAAACTTCCCCCAAATTGGGAAATAGATGCCAAAGCAGATACAGGAATTCTTTAGAACACCAACCAGACAAAACCTCTGGAAAAAAATCTCTCCTAGCCTTATTATAATTAGACTACCAAACATACAAATCAAAGAAAATATATTGAAAGCAGTTAGAGATTAAAAAAAAAAAATCAAGTTACATACAAAGGCAAGCCCATCGGGATCACAGCAGATTACTCAACACAATCTTTCAAAGCCCGAAGGGCTTGGAGTGTTATATTCCAAGTTCTGAAGGATAGCAACTATCAACCAAGGTTAGTTTATCCTGCAAAGCTATCCATTCAAATAAATGGAGAAATAAGGACATTCTACAACAAAAGCAGGCTAAAGGAATATTAGAAGTCAAAACCATCTCTAATGATGGAAACCATAACAAAATTTAGTCAGTTTGCAAAAACCAAGTTGAAATCCTATTTCTTGCTAATGCTTACTAATATAATAGCTTTAGTCATTCATGAGACTTGTCAAGAAAATTTTTCATGTACAAATTTCATGAGCATTTTTAGAGTTTGTCAGCACGTTCAATATAAAGTGTATTCTATGTAGGAATAAGCACACTGAATAGAGTTAACTTGCTTGTAAGCCATCCATATTACAAGTGATTAATTACAGATAGTCCATGTATATATACACCCTTTATATAAAATTATTCTTTTGGAAAGTTCTGTACTTCACATTAAATTTTTATGCCCTCTTAAAAGTGTCTCTGATAACGACAATTCAAAGAGATTCTGTCGAAGGGGAAATTAGAGACTGTGATTCAAAATTCAGCCAGTCTAGTCCCTGCAGAAACTTGGCATTGGATAGGATCGGTTCTTTGGATGCCAAATTCTATGGCCCTGAGCCAGATGCTAATTTTGAATGCATGGCACACATCACTGTGTCTCTCAATAAAGCCATGTCTGTGTGTCCTACACAAGTACAGCAACAGATTTTATGAAGCACACGTATTAATGTTCAGGGTATCATTGATTTATTTGTGTCCTTAGACGTGTAACAGAATTTACATCTTTTACATTGTAGCTTCCATATCTTTGGGTAAAAGATACTGAAGAATATTTCATTGCTTTTCTGGTTTCCAAAACTTTTTCTTAGTTTTTCTGTTAATTTAGTGATTTTGTAATGACATATTCAGGAAGAGCTGGTCTTACCTAAGTGTTTATATAAGGTAAAGATTGCATAAAATGATGTTTTTCTCCTCTATTTACTTGTTATTTTATTACATGTTAGTTATAAAAATAGGCATGTTCATTAAGATAAATCAGAAGTGTTTGAGAATAACAATAACAATTATAAAGGATAGTAAATTAAATATCACTATATAAAAATGTGTTAATAAGTTTCAGTGCTTCAAACATACTTTTATCTGATTTTAACCATGCCTCTGTTTGCTGACCTGGGTGTCTTGCCAGAAAGTTTCTCTTCTTTTTGAACATGAGAAGCTGAGCATTACAGGAGCATGCAATTCAGCAAACTCATGATCATACCACTTTACTGTTCTTGTGTGGACGTCATTTGTAAATAAGTATGCATATCTTTTTAAATTAAAGGAAAGTCATGCGCCTTCTGTAGAATTTTAAACAGGGGAGTTGGAGCTACTGAATGGCAAAGAATTGATGTGTTATCTTAATGTACTTGCTTTGAACTGTGCCAACTTGCTCGACTTTCAGCCCAGATTTAAAAATGTGAGAGAAAGAAAGGCAAGAGGGGAACCAACAGAATGAAACAGACATAGCTGTCTCTATGAGTTACAATAAAGCATAGGATCTTGGTCAACCTATTTATTGTCTAAGAGCTCATCTGAGTCCTCTATCTACAATAATAGTAATACTAATCAATAATATAAGCCTATGTATAAAAACCCTAGCCTTTTCTTCAGAGACAAGAAAAGTCCATTAGTTTAATGATTACATGATGACCTTTCTTCTCTTCCATTTTCCACTTTATTGTATTCTTTAGTTTTTTTTTTTTTTTAAGCCTCTCAGTATTTAGTCATTGTGAATGCTTAAAATGAAATTAAAGGAAGATGCAAAGACAGAGCTGAGAACGCTGAGTTGATGGCTTTTACTAAAGGCTTCTGCTTCAAAACCATCTTCCCTTTTTTGGAATTAAGAGGAAAATAGATTTATTGTAAATTATATTGTTATAACATGTTCACATTGGCATAATGGAAACAAATAAAAATAAAAGTAATTTCTGAAGCATAAGACAAAGTATATGTTTTCATCCAACACTAGTTTGACTTTGAGTGGGTCTGGTCTAAACTGTGGGTACAGAGGTGGGCATATGTAATGTAGAGGAGATTGGAGAGGTCTGACATCTCTTAATTTATTTATTCTACAAATGTAATGGTAACCACCTCCTGTTTTTATTATACCAATTTAATGCCAGCCATTTCCTGTTTTCATGAGACCATTGTAGTTCTAGCCTCCCACTGTTCTCATTAGTTCAGGACTGTGTAATGGCAACCACCTCATGTTTTCATTATAGCAGAGCTGTGTGGTGCCAACTGCCACTTGTTTAACTTTACTGAGAGGCATTTGACCATGGATGACACACTTCCACAAACTAGTGGCAAACAAGGAAAAGGCCTCCTGGGTTCTGGTGAAGTGGTGACAAGTTTTAAGTGACCACTGGTTATTAATGTGTAAGGAATGCAGTTTTTCATGTTGTCTAGGAAACCATTAAGCAATCCTTTAATTGTCTCTAGGATGTATTTTTATTTTCATCCTTTGGTTATGCCTTGTTTTAGGATGATTACTCTGAGAAAGGCCATAAACTTGAGGGTAGATTTGACCCAGTGATCACGTTTTACCCATGCCTGGTAGATGGTGGCACGATGACATTACTAGAGAGTGGTAGGTAAGAGTCACGATTTCAACTGCAGCAGTCTAAGTGCAAAATACATAATGTTGACCTACAGTCTGGGTTTCTGTTTCCCAAAGATATCTGCCCCCTTCTAGCCCTGTTCATTTGGGAACTTGTACATTACAGTGACAAAATATTTACAATATAAAACGATATGCTTAATTATGACCTTTCAATATTTCCCTGTTTATTTCTGTATATTTTCAGGTTTGCTCCTAATACTTTTACTTATAAAACTTTTGGGGCTGTGCATATTGCTTAGTGGTTAGGAATGCTTGCTGCTTAAGAATAGCAGCCTTTCAGCCCAAGGACCATCAAGTTAACTCCTCAGGACTCTTGTAAGAAGTTGGGTTTGGCCACCCATATCTTTATCACAAGTCCAAGATGTGAAAGGGAGGTCCTGAGAATCTGTACACAGCAGGTTAGAGTTGAGGGATCTGCAGAAGTGCATGGATGAGGGATAAAAGAAAATACCTATGGTTCTCATCTGGCTTCTGCATTCTTGCATATGATGAGCATATATCTTCACATACTCCTGTATCTCCCAGAATCACAAACAACACACCACACATATACCACTGCATGTACACACATGCAAAAGAGAGAGAGAGAAACCTCTGAGAAGTCATTTTAGTAATAGCATTAATATGGAGTCTATTATTAAAATGTCAATAGACATTGCCTATGAATTTGGAAAGAATAAACTTTTAAATACATTTAACTTATGTTTTCTCTGCCACATATCTGAAATAGAGATGGCTTAGCGGTTAAGCGCTTGCCTGTGAAGCCTAAGGACCCCGGTTCGAGGCTCGATTCCCCAGGACCCATGTTAGCCAGATGCACAAGGGGCACACACATCTGGAGTTCCTTTGCAGTGGCTGGAGGCCCTGGCATGCCTATTCTCTCTCTCTCTCTCTCTCTCTCTCTCTCTATCTATCTGCCTCTTTCTCTCTCTGTCTGTCACTCTCAAATAAATAAATAAAATTTAAAAAAAATTTGTGATCACAGATAGACATATCTGTGATCTATAGCTTGGTCATTGTTGAGAAAATGAAAGTCAGATAGGCAGAAGCAATGATATTACAGCTTGGTGAGTGACTTGTTGGCATGTAACTTCTCACTGGTCTCTAGCAATTGTGAGGTATAACAAACATCCACCCTCAAATTGAACTTAGCAACTTCACATCAGTGTAGAAATTGTCTTTGTTGAACTGCAAAAATAAGTGGGAGTGAAGGGAGAGGGGTGGCAGGACGGAGGGAAGAGGTGATTGAAGCAAAAGCTGATGCATTTGTATGTGTCAGAATAGAAATCATCAGTTTCTCTT
Source organism: Jaculus jaculus (assembly GCF_020740685.1). Classification (NCBI taxonomy): domain Eukaryota; kingdom Metazoa; phylum Chordata; class Mammalia; order Rodentia; family Dipodidae; genus Jaculus; species Jaculus jaculus. Next base: position 54,169,503 of record NC_059104.1, read on the forward strand.
TTGCCCTGCTTTTTCTTGCTCTATACTGGCTGTTAATATGTTGCCAGGTAAGCATGGGTGGGTGTGATGTTTCTAATATTTATTCTCAGCTCCAACTATCTCTATTTTCTTTCTTAGTTTTGGTGTTCTCTCTAAAGTAGGGCAGGTGAAGTCATAACATTTGCTGAAAAAATTAAATGTGAATTTCACTATGCAAATAGACCATTAGAAAGTAAATTAACTTGAACAGTAGCAGTGTATCATAATTGCATTGCTTTGTAATATAACAATATTTAATATAGGTATACAAGTCTGTATATTTGCTGAGACCTTCCTTCGTGTCCACTGTAAAGATCTTCAAGGAAGCTGAGACTTTGCCTCACTTTTGTCTCTTCTGGCAAGGCTCTGCTTTGTCCAAGTTGTACTGGTCTGTAAGCAACACCAGGGTTCACTACATTTTCTAATAACATTTATATTTTAAACACACTTAGTTCATATTTAACCAAGTAAAATGGAATCAGAAATGTGGATTGGCTGTAGTAATTACTATTTATATTAATTGGCCTGTCAATGCACAGACATTCAACTTTGCTACCAGAGTTCTTGTCACCCTTTTAGCACATTACCATTATTATTTTAAAACTAGAGTCATTTCAAGTTCAAATTCATAAAATGTGCATTGGAACCGCCTACCCTGCATTACAGATGGGTAAAACAGAATGTGTCAAGAGAAATAAAACTTTTAAGAAACAGTTTGCACTCACCTTCCCCTCACCTCATTTAGAAAGTCAATCTGACACTTTTTTTGGCATTTCATGTGTTACTTTGATAGAATTAAAATTAATGTTTGTGGTTGGAAGATGTCTAGGAGGTCAAAAAATTCAGAGAGTCTTAAATATGGTCATCTAACTTTTGCTTGAGCTCTGTCATTTCTTGATCAGCCATCTTCATATATCCTTCTCTTTCTTGAGTGTGGCCTCCACACATCCCAGGGGTCATGATAGAGACAAGTTCAACAAACATACTAAAGAGCAGTGACTGTGGGCTAAAGAATAAGTTGGTCACACCAATTGACCCATAAGATTAGACCTTTAAGATGGTCCCAGAGGCAGAGTCCTTTCCTTATCCTTTGAGCATTACTGTCCTGCTCCTTTTTAGGCTGTGGATCTTAGACCCCTTCAGCAGGACTAGAAACAGCCCAAGAAACAGCTCCTTCATTAAGTTCAATCTTCCAAAGTGTGGGCCATCAGCACTAACAGAAGCCAGAGTTTTGACTGTCAGATGTGGGAAGAGACTTGTGCTGCTGATTGCCAGGAATAATCCCCATAATTTTGAGAGCATCCTTAATGATAAGGTACTTGAGCAAATTTTCTGGATTGACCCCTAAACTATGAAAGATAGAATGTCAATCTCTTTATTAAAATTAAACATCCCAAAACCCTGGATAGTTCACAGTTATTTTCTATATTCCATACTTTCATATCATTTGCAGAATTTCTTAGCCTAGGCACCTTGGATAGAATAACATTTTGTGTATGGATGTATGCCCTGTGCATGGAAGGGTAATTGTTGTAGCATCCTTATCTGATTTTTAGTTGATACCAATGGTCAAAATGTATATACACTGTGGTATAATAACCAAGCACTCAATGTGGACACTGCCAAATATCCTTGAGGTGCAAAACTGCCTCATTTGTAAATTATTAATGTAAGTTCATTAGTTTACCATTACACTGTCCAAATTATATGTGTGCATAGGATGAACACATTAACAAGTATTACAGAAGCATTCGGATAGGGCAACTCGGTCAGTCTGAGGAAAGTAGGACAGGGGGCAAGGCCCAATAGTAGGAGTATTTTACCTCACAGAAAGCACACAACATGTTCCAAAAGGATGCTTGAAAAATCCAGGAATAGTAAAATGCCACCATTCCCAGGATGGAAGTCATCCATACCCTTGATTTTCACCTTCATCTTGTCTCTTGGCTTTCCAAAACATCAAACATGATTACAGGTTTGAAAGGAAGGTTATTTCTGGGAAGTTGGAAATCGACACATAAATACTGTGCCGATGGCTTGAAGCTGAGAATTTTGAGATTCAGCAGAGTTGGCATTGCCTCTAGACAGCTGGACCAGACCCAAGAACAAGGTGCTATTAGACAGCATCTTATAAAGACTGGATCACCAGGCAGCAGCAAGCTGTCCTAGTGTGATTTTCCAGAATTCACATTCAGCTTGGCAAACTTTCTGCAGAGCAATCCAAGCTAGGGAGGCTAATTCAGGTGTCCTTCCATATCTCCACTTTTAGAATCAACAATTCAGTGACATCTCAGCTACACATTCAGAACAGCCTGACTTGATCTAACCTACTTCTCCAACACTGTTCTTATTTTTGAATCATAATGTATCCTGATTTATTTTAATGACTCTACACAATACTTCTTTTTTTCTCTAAGATGCAGTACAGATCTACTGCCAAAATTCTGCACTACCTTAAATGCTCAGTTCAAATGCTGCTGATTCCAAGAAGTTGTTTCCCTCATTGACTTCAAATTTCTTTAGCTGAAACTACTTGTTTGTCTCAATCTCTTCTCTAAACCACTGCAACTTGCATTGCTCTCATAATACCAACTGTACACTGAATTTTGTAAATATCTTCATTTCCAAGCCAGGTGAAAATTACACAGAGGTAGAAATTAAATTAAATTACTATGTGTCTGTCCTATTGTGTAAACATATACAATCCATTTTACAGAGTGTGGTATTGAACTAAGTTGTGGATGTCACAGTCTCAGAAAATAAAGACAACACAGAAATCCTCTTTGACCATTCATTTATTTCTTTTTTTTTCCCTTGGGATTATGATGAGTGATTAAGTTTTTGTAGTTGCATAAAATGAAAGAAATGATGAAAAACGTAAATATTTGAATTGAGGATATGTTTAAGATGTTTAGGTTGAGGAACGGTAATAGTCTCACAGGATCTTTACTTATCCTCAATGAATGCCAAACATTTAACATGATGAGATCTTGAAATGAGAATTTCTTAAAGCACATGAATAGGGGATTATATAGTAAGATGATCCATTGTCTAATCTTGAATCAGTCTTTCACTGAAGTACTTAGCATTTCTACAGATTGTTTTCTAAAATCCCTCTTTTTAAATTACTTTCACTTTCTGTGCCTCCTGTTAGAAATCATTATGCATTTACCTATCATAACACTCAGAGTAGTACTAGAAAAATGGTCATCAGTTTTCATACAGGCTTAGGAACAAAGTTTGGGAAATTTCCATTTAATGTAATTATAAGATCAATCTTTCCTAGTTCCATAGTTAGCCTACAATATAAAGAAATATATAAAAGTTATTGTAATAAACAGATAAGAAATACTTACTATCTAGCTAATATCAAGGGTAAAATATGGAATGAAGATGAGACAAGATAAAAATGTCTTAGTAAATATTATGGGATATTCCTTTAATTTTTCATAAAATGTTATAGATGGATAGAAACATTTTAAAGAAGAAATGAAAGATAAAGTTCAAATAATCGCTGAGTAAATTATTGGAGTTAGCACAATCTTTAAAACATACTGGTAAGAGCAAATAACATCAAAATATGATTTAAGAGTTAGAGAGGTGATATGGATATAATTAGCTGATTAAAGACATTAATAAATATCATAGCTCACCTATTTTAATGTAGATATACACAGTTTAATATAACCTGTACTAAGGATATATGAATATTATTGAGTAGTTTGGTAATAAATTTGGATGAATAGAGAGGGAGATTAAAGATGTTTTAGTAAATTAAATTCAAGCATAATCAGAACAACTTCACTTCCAGTAAATCACTCTGAAAATGATTTGATCTCAATTGCTACCTCTTCCTCTGATTACTGAAGGTACCAATGATATAGCAACTATGCACTATGCTTGAAGACAGTAAAAAAATTAAATGTGTCTGTCATCTTTTAACAATATCAATATTGTTTGAATTATCATACCTCTTTATTTTGTTACCCTGGCTTTTGAAACTATTTGAGTTTCGTGCACTTATATGTGTATATTATTCCATAGGTATGGACATAATTCTTAAGTGCTATTAATATTGTAATTTATTTAATTATTTCCAAGAAATTAATTAATTATCCCTATTAGTTTAGCATATGCAAATCTTCACAATTTAATTGAATTTAACAGGAATGTGCATGATTGGTTGTTTCCACAGGAGGGTATATTAAATTTACCTGAAAACTGGCTTTTCCAGAATATTTTTAAGAATAATAGCAGTAATGCTTGGGAACTTTTATACTATAGATGGTAGTGGAAAATGAGGACAATATTAAGACAGACACAGTTCAAGTGCATTCCTTTGCTTATTTGGCACAAGATAGTAAGGATGACCTGGACCAACATGACCCTCACAGCTACCTTCATGTACTGTGATGATAGGCACACACCCAATTTAAGACAGGTGCAATTTTTATCATTCTCATAATGTCATTTACAAATTGTCCTGGAGACTGCAGAGACTATTTGATACTTTCAGAATTATTTGATACTAAACTAGGATACACTAATAGAGGAATGATCTGTAGAATATTATGCAATTGCCAACTTAAGGAGAAACTCAGATGGGCTGGAATAGCCACTTGGTTAAAAAAAAAAAAAAAAAAAAAAAAAAAAAAAAAAAGCCTGTTTCAGAAGCATGAGAGCCTGAGTTTGATGCCCAGTATCAACATAATTGACAAATATGCTGACATGTACCTCTAATGCTAATGCTGGAGAGGCAGAGACAGAAGGATCCCGAGCACTCATTGACTAGCAAGGTTAGCCAAATTGATGGGCTTCAGGCCAATGAGAGACTCTATCTCAAGAAGCAGTAGGTGGTGTTCCTGAGGATAACGCATGGGTTTTCCTCAGGCTTCCAAAAGGGTTGTGTATATGCATGCATGGAGACGTACACACACACACACACACACACACACACACACACACACACACACACGGAAAGAGAAATTTTATTAGACTCATATTTTTAAAAGTTATTTGCTGATGACAAATATTAAACATGGCATGACTTCAGAATTCAGATAATTTAAAATGGGGAGTTGATTTGGATATATAGTTCAAACTGATGTGTTAGCCTTCCTAGCTAGTTGTCCTTGGAGAAATCCATTTACTTTTTAGCTTCAGAATCCTTAGCACAATAAGGCTTTGTAAACTTATGACAACCCTCTTCTAGTTGGAAAATTCTCAACAACTAGAGTTTATTAGTATCAATTAAGGTTTGTGTAATGGCAATTTATTTTTTATTTATATATTTGCAAGAGGAGAGAGAGAGAAAAAAAATGAGTACACAACTGCAAACATACTTTAGATACATGTGCCACTTTATGCATCTGGCTTTATGTGGGTACTGGGGTGTTGAACCTGGGCCATTAGACTTTGCAAGAAAGTGTCTTTAATAGCTGCACTATCTCTCCAGGCTTCAATTTTTTTTAAAAAAATATAATGACAACCTATATCAGGAGAATAAACAAGCACTCATAATTTGTTCCTTATAATCTTTAACATGATGAAAAATTTAATCAAGGTATGTAACATTAGTAAGCTATGTTTATAAATATATCATAATTAAATTCTAATTTATAAGACTCAAATGATGTGTACATTAAAGGAAATGAAATAAATGATAAATTGCTCTTTTTAAAACGGAATATTCCATTTTATTACAAAAATATATCTTTTCATCTAATGGGCGATAAGTGATTCCATTATATGATCGCCCTTTTTGTGCCAACTTCAAAAGAAGGTAATGAAAAACTTGAAGATTATCTATTGACTTGTCTTTCTATCCCTATGTGCCTATTGACCCTAGAGTGATCTGTAATATTTATTTTCATATTATTTTAACACAAGCTGGCAAATAATTTTACTTATAGGCATGCCTAATTTTTAAAGACAATATTGTTTGTGGTAATTTTACATTTCATTTCATCCTGTATTACAGACTGTGTTCATGGTTTCCTCTTCATTAAGGAATAGCCAGGAAGCATTCTTTGCCTGAAGAATTCAGTGCTCCATTAACCCAGTCACATGTTTCATTGTGTTTGAACTAGCAAGGAGATCTCTTACACTTTAAAATAGTGAATGTCATGTTAGGCTAATTTTTTTTTGTTGTTGTTATGCTTTGGGGGTAAAAGCAGATTAATTCCTTTGTTAGTTCATAATACTAAGGATAAAGTATTCTGAGAGTTAATGTAATTCTTCTCTCTACTTAGAATCTTTCTATAGTACCTAAATGACACTCAGTGAAAGAAAAATACCAACATTTAAATTTCAAAGAAAAGAATTAATGGGTGAAATTAATATACACCAACAAGTAATAATCAGTAAAGATTAACACAATTCATTTAAAATGATAAATATATAAAAAACAAAATTAAAATATCTAAACTGGCAAAATGTTTAAAATTAAGAAGATACATTTTATGAAACATAATAATAAAAATATCTGAAGTCAGTTATTAAAAACTGCATAAAATTAAGCATAATTTCAAAAGAATAGTATGTATTAGGATTTAATCAATTGATTTTGCTACTAGATTGCACTAAGGCACCAGTCACGTTCATTATTTATTGTGATGATATATTTATTGTGGGTATAAGCTATAAGAACAAGCTGTTGGAATAAACAATGGGAAAAAAATTGTGGGAATATTTCTTACAGACCTTACAGATAGCTTTTGAGATATTACTGCTGTAATATGCTAAATTTCTTACTAGTATCTTGCCATAAATTTAATCTTACTACTCTGAAATTCTCCTTCTTAGAGCAATGTGATTTGGTTTCCTTGGCTTTGGTGAACCTTTGTGCTGAAAGTACAAATGACCAATACTGCTAAGCAATGTTTAGAGATACTGACTTATTTTAAGATATGCTCTATGCTCCTTTCCTCTAGCCTGGTTTGTCTCTTGACTGAGAACAAACATACATATTTAAGAAGTGCAGCTTGTAGTATTGGAGACAATGAGGTGAGTAACTATGAGCTCACAGATCTGTTGCAGGCAACAGGTGGGCTTAATGTGATTGCTTTTGAGATCAGAGTATTTGCATGGTCTGGATCAGCAGAGTTCAGTGGGTCATACCCCTAAATCCCTTCCTTTAACAAAGGCTTATGTATTATTCAAGATCAAAAGTTCCTTACCCCTTGCTCATACAATGTGCTACTATTTATGTATTACAAGTTTTTAGCTGTTCAATAAAAGTACCAATGTGTACCTGTATTCAGAGAAAACCACAGCCACAGTGACATCAGAACAGCAGTGACAGTAGATTTAACTGCTTTTCTGATTAATTGATTAAACCAAGCTTTTCTTCATTTTTTTTTTCCCCTCAGGCTACTATGGCTAAAGGAAGCTAAGTTCAATTATGTGAAGGGAGTATCAGGAGTCAGCTCTCCCACACCTCAGATTCCACACCTAGTTTGCTCACTTTTGGAAAGGCAAGTTCCAGAGATTATTCCTCACTAAATTTAGGACTGTGTCACCCAAATTTGGCATTCACTAACCCTGGTAAAATCATGATAGTAATTCCATGGCTGCATGTTGGATTGGAAGGAGAGGCTTGCCATTTTAGAATTCTTTGACAAGCATACAATTACAAATACATTAACAAGTATGTGTTTTTGTCATCAGTCATATGGGATTGTGAAACGTTTATAACGTACCTTCTATGAAGAAAATCCTTTATGATCTTGTACCAAATTGTTGTTATACCAATTATAACTAATTAAATGTCCAAGAATTCATAGGCTATGGCTTCATGGTAAGTATTTGACTCATCAATTTATCAAAGATATTTGAAAGATTGTTAATCCACTCCTGTTCAGACATAAATGGCAAGCATTATTATTTTGTGGGTTTTTTTTTTTTTAATTTTCATTTTACTTGCAGGCAGATAATTAGCCAAAATAGTTGTGATACCACATTTGCTTTTCTAAAGTAATTATGATTAAGGTCCTTGTGGTACGCAGTGTCTAACATGTCACTTCCATGTTAATGAATTCAAGGGAAGGAAACACCACTATTAGTAATAGCTTTTTATTCCAAGTCCTCATTTTCCAGACAGATCACATTAAACACAACCATTAAACAATAGCGTTGATATAAATCCATACAATGTATGCTTCTTTTTTGTCCTTGTTCACCAATCATTTGGTGCAGCGAAGAACTGTATGGTATGATGGGGTGGATAAATGGGAATAGCTAACCTGCAAAACACTGGGGCCAGGAAAGTAGACTTTAATCAGGTCTCATTCAATTACATTTTGAATCAACACATCTTGATAGCCAAACTTGAATGAATGCTCTTATATATGCTGTATCTTGTCAAAAGAATATAATTAGACAATAATGAGAGGGCATATATGATGTCAGACTTTAGTTTACTTGTTGACCTCAGCAACTTCTACTCCATTATACAACAAACAGCTTTTAACCCGGCTCTAGTGAAGCATCCTGCTGTATGACGACATGATGGTTTTATGATGTCTGTTTTTAAATTAGCACAATGTCTAGGATCTTTAAAGTCAAGTCATGTGTTATAAAATCTCATCTCTTTTGAGGGATAGACAATTTATTTGTCATAAATTCAATTAATCAATGTTAACAGCTATCTGATTTTATTTATTTATTTTTTGTAAAACAACATGAAAACAGTCTTTGAAATCACATATATCTTCCATGTTTATTTGGTATAACACCATTCCTTATTAATTTTAACTTAAATGAAAACATTTTTCATAATTAAATCTGATGAAGATTTTATTTTGAATTGCTCGCTAATCAATTTTTAGAATTTGGGGGTTTATGCTAAAATTCCCATAGATTCATTTCCTGTGGTGGATTAGAATAATCTAAAAGACAAAGAAGTATGCATTTTTTTGTTTTCTTTTCAATTTTAGAAGCATGTGTAATATTTATTTTTCAGTGGTCACTATTTCAAAGTGTAAATTAAGACATGTTTAAGCATTCTAAGTTTTATTGAAACCGTTCAGCTGCCACTTACTCTGCACTATCCCTTTAGAGGAATTATTCCCCAAAGATGTGATTTTGGCATCTCAGAGGCTTCCACAGAAGCCAAGCACCAGATATCTGTGATAAAGGCAGTTCCCAGGGAGATGAATAACAAAAGAAAGATTCCCTCTACTTTAAAAGCACAGAGTCCTGACTGCTGAATTACCACCATCTTTTAAATAAATAATCACTACTAAATACAGAGAATGTGTTAAACAGCTAACACTAGTAATTCACTGGTGACAGAGAGCCTAAAGTCAATCCCTTACACCTTGGCAAAATCAAATCTGAGACTCACATGGTGTTTCAGTGTCTTTAGACAGATGTAATAAATTGAACAACTGGTTACTTAGCATTAAGAATGTTTAAAAAATAAACCCTAAATTCTTTGTTGAAATCATTTAGATACAGCTTTAGATTTCACTAAGAGGTTATCTGTACAGTGAGAGAAAGGGTGATTACACATGGTAAGACTAAAGGGAAATGGTTTTCTATCAGTTTTCAACTATCAAGCTAAATCAACCTATAGTGTTGTGGTAAAAATAATGTCATACAATAGAGATGACACATTTCAGAGACACAAATTGTCCAAAATAGAGAGTCAATTAGGTTTCAGGATCCCTTCTTTTCTAATTTAAACATTGATGAATAATAAAAAGCTAGAGTAGAGCTTTGAAAAGGCTGTTACTTGAGAACTCAAGTGAATAAGGCTGATGGGAGTTGGACACTCTTTCCTCCCAAAGAAATCTTTCAAATGAGGTACGTTCTAAAGATTTAACATCATTTGATGAAAATATTTTCAGTATATTTTTAAATACAAAACTGAATTTAGTCCAATATTTGTTTTGCTTTTGGTTTTCTTTTAGTATAAGGTTATTATGACATTTATGCTGTTTCTATGCTGGCATTGTGGCCAGAAAAGAAGGCACAGAATTTTCTACCAGTTTGAAAATCATGCACTTTTCTGCTCCAGTGCACAAGCAGCCTGTGTTTAACTCAGCACCACATTTTTTCCAAGGTATGGGATCAAAACTGTTTTCCATGAAGCTGTAAATGACAAAAAAAAAAAAAAAAAAAAAAAAAAATAAAATTCTAAAGAAAAATGTCAATCAAGGCATTTTCCCATCTGCTAGTACTTCTGCAAGCACTAATTTTATTATCCCAATTCCTAAAGTTAGAAGTTTCTTAGCCTCATATGGAAGTAAATTTAAATTTTGCTCAATGTCACAATATAAAATGAAGCCAAGTGATAGAGTAAAACAGTATTATTCTTAAAAGACATCAATAAAAGGAAGACATGAAGAAAGGGGGGAAAGAAGGAAAAAAGAAAACAATTGAAGGCAACAATGAAAGAGAAAAAAAAAAAAGAAAAACAGATTTAGGTAAGACTCAAACCTCTTAACAAACACTACACAATGCAAGTAACCAGTGGTGGTACCATACGTGCATTAAAGTGTTGTCATGTTTTTGAAATATAATGGGAACACATATCAGAACCACTTAAGATACTTCTGAGAATCAACCAAGGGCATGATATCTATATAGGCAGAAGCTGGATGCTGCTGAAAACAATGTGAAGAAGTTTCAGGTACTGCTACAAATGTAATTCTTGTGATTTAACATGACTTTAATAAAAGCTTCTACAAAGGACTTGCACAGAACCATGACTGACGGATGTATTTTTTTTTTTTTTTGACCTTTCAGTTAGCTCCATCAGCTCACTCAAACACATTTTGAACAGAGTATGTACTGTAGTACTTGGTAGACTATACATTAAACAAGAGACTTTGCTCTGAGGCACTGCTTCCCACATTCCATGGGGAAAAGGAAGCAGGGAAAAACAAAACTCATAGAGTTTGACAGCTACCGAGGCAACACTTGCCATTTACAATATAAGCCCAAATATTTTTGCAACACAACTATATATTAATTTAATAAAATACACAATATAGCTCTTATACACTCAACAATTTGGCTCATATGCACGGAAGAGTCTGCAATAAATCAAGAAAAATATGCCATTTGATGTAAACACATTGAATCTTCTTACATTTGCACATTTAAATGGTCATGTGATTTGTGTACATCTAAGACATTTTCCTTTTCCTGAGCTATTTTAGTGTCCACAACTGAATAGAACACATTAATCATTTCAATTTCTGTGAATATTTCCATTCAGTGGTACCTATTTTTCAGAACTGACCCATGTCAAATTTAAACTGGACTCATATTTATTAATATCTTTGTTGGACACTAAAATGCTAAGAAGGCATTTTGAAGACTGTAATTTTTTTGTCTCCTTTCATGAAGTGAGTTGTTCTACTTGTGTGCAGACAAAATGGACCATATATTTTCTTTACATTTAACTTTACTACGACATGAGGTGTCTTACAAATGATCAAGAGTTATTTTTTTGTTATTTTTTTTCTTATTTTTCCTTCTGACTAATGATATGGAATGTTCTTTTTGTTTATATGTGTGGCAGGTAACTTTATACAGAAATGTTTACCACAAATATGTGTTAATGTTTGGTGTAGCTTGGACTACTGCAAGGTCTTTTCAGGACTTTCAGTAGAAGCCTGTGATGACAGCTAGAAATCCACCACAGATCACAAATATGACCCTGCTTTGTAGGGGGTTTATAGGTAAACAGTTAAGTCAGTATAAATTGCGGAGGACAGTCTTAGAATGATCAGAAATACTAGAATTCGCACACTGCATACCTTCCTAACAGATTGTCAAAAGGTAACTTGGCTCCTCATCCTCCTATCTTCTCTCCATTTTCTTTTCTCTCTCTCTCATCTCTTTTTAATTCTTTTCTCCTTAAGCATCATTAATTCTGTCCTAATATGAGTTTGGTCAAAACCATTGTTATTTCTGAAAAAGAAACAGCAGTGAAAAGAACATACTGTGGGCACTTCCGATGTTCACTAAAAGCCTTAAAGCAGCATTGGTCTTTCTCCATCCCTGTACAATGGGTGTCACCAGGAGTGATCACTTTCAAATTGACAGAGAGACAGGAGAACGTCAATGCCGTTTTCTCCTCCCACCTCACTTTCTCACAGCAACAGTGTCATTCCCTCGGCAGTCCTGCAAAAGCTTATCAATTTCTCTCACAACTTCCTCTGCATCCACCGATTCTCGGCCCAGATCCCTGCTGGGGTGTTCCAGCTGATCCAAAACTCCTCCCATCTCACTGGAATCCCGGCTGGCTCTGGGATGCACATCCGCAAAGACCCTTGCCATCTGATCCGAAGCCAGGAAGGGAGGGTCTCTTGGTTGCTTACTGGGGGACAGATACTGACTGTCAGTGGGCATGTAGGGACTGCTTCCTTCAGCCAGAGCCCCTGGCTTTGCCTCACAGCCATCCAGAGAGCCGTTGGTGGAGGAGCAGGGCTCGGTGCACGCCTTGGTTGGGCTGCTTGATGCTGAAGGGACCTCTTGGAGGAGAGGGCTCAGGGCACGTTTGGCTTTTAAATAAGGTTTCACATTGGCAATGAGAATCGTGTGCTCTCGTTTGTCTTTTCCAAATGTACAAAAAGTCTTTTTCCCAGTGGGATTCACAGTTTCGTAAGTCTCAGTCTCGACATTAGCTTCAACTGTGGGTACAAAGAGATTTGTGCGGTAGTCTGCATTTTCAGCCTGGTGGGCTGCAGGGAACTGTGGCATCCAACACCTATCAGAATGACCAAGCACTCGGCATTCATCTGTGCAATTAACACACTCTTCCGGTTCTGCAAAACAAAAGAGGAAACAGGAGATCCCATCATTAGGTTTCTTTGAAATTTCTACTGAAGCTGTGATCAGCTATCAGTGGGCTTGCTTGACCTCTGGTCTCTTAATTAAAAAGGAAAAGAAAACAATAATTAAAACTTTCAGGATGGTTGCATAAACCTGCTGGTTGAGACAATGGTTTTATTTAAGGCAATTCTCTAGATATTAGTGAATCCCCAAAACCTGGGAAGAAGTAAAAGTGGCCGTTGGAGACTTATTCCCAGTGGAACACAACATCGCTGTAACTCAGTACCCTGGAGATTTCTGTCATTCTTTGTTCTGCCTGACCCCTCTTGGAGGCACTGAGCCTTAAGAAGAATTATCAAGATTTTTTTTTTTTTCACAACAAATAAAAGGAGAAAAAGTGGATCACAAACTTCCATCACAAGTCCTATGCTGCGTTTAAAAGTAATTTATCCTTCTTTCACTTGTAATTGTTTCATGATAGTAATAAAGTGAAAGGTTTTCTTTCAAAGACCACCTTTCCTTACTGAGAGTGGCAAATGGAATTTTCTCTCAGACTTTATTATGAGTAAGATTGTCAAAAAGTTCTCTTTCCTACGTCATTAATGGATCCTGAACACCAAGTTTCTTCACTTGCACTTTTGTTTTTGGTGTAAATAGATGAAAAATAGTTTATTCAACAGGTATCGTTCATGCCACATGACACCTCATAATATCCTATTGTTAAAAAATTAATGCTTTCTGTGAGCATTATTCTCCAGTTGACATATGGAGAATCTATAGGAAGTATCCATTTTTATTTAAAACTTTCCTATGAAACAGCTTTCCCCCATAAAGACAGCTGCATTGTTTCCATTGACCTCTATAATCTCAACCATAACTTTGAATTCCTTTTGTAGTTCTTTCTTTTCTCCACAGTTGATTACTTCCACGGTGTTTAATGATCCATTTCAAATCAGGGACTTTTATTTTCAGAACAGGATATTTACAATTTGCCTCCAATAGAATTCCCTGCACATGTAGGAGTCCTAGGGATTGCTTCCAGTTGATGCTACATGATCCTTACAAATTTATGATATCCTTTAAAGGAAAAAGAAATGTACATAAATTGCATTTGAAAAAGAAAATTGCATACTTAAAAACATTTGCATAGTTACTTTTTTAAAAAAATTATTTATTTATTAGAGAGCGTCAGACACAGAGAGAAAGACAGATAGAGGGAGAGAGAGAGAATGGGCGCGCCAGGGCTTCCAGCCTCTGCAAACGAACTCCAGACTCGTGCGCCCCCTTGTGCATCTGGCTAACGTGGGACTTGGGGAACTGAGCCTCGAACCGGGGTCCTTAGGCTTCACAGGCAAGTGCTTAACCGCTAAGCCATCTCTCCAGCCCTGCATAGTTACTTTAAAAAATTCATATAAAATATGTTTATAATTAATGTCCAAAAAGAATGTCTTATCAACCAACAGGCAAATCTACCATTGCTTTCACCTTATAGGAAGTAAAATAATTGTGTATAAAATAAAAGCATGTGGCAAGCTATCAAAATGATTCTTGACAAGACAGAAATGTGGCATTTCAAAACATGTTGCATTTGAACACATAGAGTGTTTTTAAAAATATTTAGGTAGCATGTATCTTCTTAACATATGATCTTTTTTGAAAAAAAAAAAACTTCCCTAGGAATAAATGTAATAACCACTCTTATGTTCATTATGTAATGCAAATAAGATTCCTGAAAAGTAGTCCCAAGTTGAATTATGCCCCCATAAACTCACACTTTGTCTATGATGGGAAGGCTGTTAAAGCAATATGTAGGACTTCAAAGGAAGCTAGACACATTGCTTTTTTTTTTTTTTTTTTACTGATAATTTGGGAGGTTTTATTTACTGGAAAAGGGTTCTTCCAAGGGAACTTTTAGGTAAGACCAAGCAAAATTATGATCTCTTTGGTAAATTACAGTATACATTGGCACAGTTAGAGACATAACTAAAAGAATCTTATTGTAGGACAGAGAAAATGTATTTTATTCTCACAAATCCAACTAAGCATTTTATTTCCAAAAGTTTAAGGTCTAGTCTACCAGTTATAAAAATGAAAACCAGTTAGAATTCTAATATAAACATTATTTACATTAGTTTATAAAAATAGATTTGAATTAAGGAAAAGAATGCTGGACAACTAGTAATTTTTACTTCCCTTCATTAGGCAAAAATCCTTGATTATGTCAAGGCTGACCCTGTTTCCTTGGTTAACGCTGTCAGTTTTAAGCCTTCCTAATAGGAAAAAATGAAGGAATCATTAAACTGATCTGTTTCCAACTAGCTAAGTCAACTGACAAAAAGAAATCAGTCTTCATATATACTACTAATAGCTTGAAAATAATGTTTTGGCCTTTCTGAAGATCCTTGTTGCCACGATTACCACTATATTAACCTGATGACCACAATAGTATTTTTGATCGTTTGAAAATGTGCATATCAGAATTGGTCTGGGGATGCAGCTCAGTGGTACAGCACTTTCCTACACTATAACAGGGCTGGGATTTGATCCCCAGCACCATAAAGATCAAAGTTTACTTTTTCATGGGTTTGGACAAATTTTCCATAAGGGAATCACCGTCTTTTGGGATAGACACATTGCATTTTATTGGAGGGCTTCTTATGTTTTTAAGTTAGAGCTGATTTTAAAAAATATTAAAGGATGATACAAAAGTTTAATAAGAGCTCTTTTCTGTTCCTAATTTGAATGGGCACAGTCCTCCTGTGTGTATCTGTCAGTGATAGAAATAATAAATGATGTCATCTAATCAGCTTTACTCTTCAAAAAGATAATAGTGAGCTCTGGAATCTATTTCATACCTTAATAGTTTTGTAACTTTTAGAGCCATGCTTTTTTTTTTTTTTTCCAGGTAGGGTCTCACTAGCTCAGGCTGACCTGGAATTCACTATGTAGTCTCAGAGTGGCCTTAAACTCACAGTGATCCTCCTACCTCTGCCTCCCCAGTATTAGGATTAAAGGCATGTGCCACCATGCCCAAATGGGCCATAGATATTTATGTAAATTCATTTACAATGAATACACTCTTAAAATGCCAACACAATTTTCTACTCTGATATTGACTGGACTTCCATTTCAGCTATTTGTATAGCCATCACTGAATAAACTCAATATGAATTGCAGGTCAGAGAAAGAGAGAGATTAATGCAGATGTAAGAAAATGTAGATGGACCTTGAATTTGAAACCACTATCATAAATGAGTGTTTGCACTTCACCACTGCAAATCTGCTCCTTTTTACCTGATTCCTTTATATCAGATCCTGGGGAGCAAATGTTGAGCATTGATGATGGGGTTTTACAAGCTGTTCACCTCATGATTGGACTATAATTTGACACAGCAGTTCACAGGCAGTGAAGCAAATCAAGTGGACATTTTTGTGTGAGCAACAGATTCTATGAGCACAAAGTAGGCATGTATGCTAAGGGTGAGGTTAAAATTTATGAAAATGGAACCATCTCTGAAAGAGCACAGACAAACATGTAGGTGAACACATAGGTGGAAGAGACATGGTATTGACTGAGTGCCAAATGAGACCCAATACTTAGACCAAATGTGAAAAGAATCAGGCAAAAGAGGAGGGGTAGAGAGAAGAAGAAAGAAGGAAAGGAAAGTTTAGGACAGGAGGAAGAAGGAAAGGAGGGAAAGTAAAATAAGAAAAGAAGAGAAGGAAGGTAAAACAGAGATGAAATGCAAGTTGACTAGGGGGATGGCTATCAGGAAAGTGAGCATTTCAAGCAAGGTTAGTTGTTCTGGAAGAATTTCCACCACAAGTATCATCTACTACATAATATTACATCCCCTCCATATTCTTATTCTGTATAATACAGAAAATACTGCAGAATATTTTGTCAACCCTTTCAACTTTAAAAGAAGATAAATTGTTTCCCATACTATAGAGATAATAATCAAGCATAGGTATGTGGAATTACAAACTAAAGAAATGAAAAAAAAGACAGATAATTAATGTTTACATAGATTTAGTGTTGGTATCAGAAAACAAGTTCAATGACACTAAAAGAAGAAATCACAACAAAAATAACTGATCTAAAATTCATTTTCTCTGGATTAATCTAATACATAATTTACCTTTGTTTTTGTAATTGGCTCAGTACAATATAGTCACTCATTCAATGAATGTGTTGTATGGCAGAAATGATAGCATAGTTGAAATGCTGTATGAAAAAAACATATACTAACACTTTTCATGGAAAAGACGACCCTAAAGTCTACCAAAT
Organism: Jaculus jaculus; assembly: GCF_020740685.1. Lineage (NCBI taxonomy): Eukaryota > Metazoa > Chordata > Mammalia > Rodentia > Dipodidae > Jaculus > Jaculus jaculus. Next base: position 54,186,601 of record NC_059104.1, read on the forward strand.
GAAGCTCTGTGCACTTCAGCCTATGGGTGTACCATGTCTAGTCTCTTAAATACATGAGTTTCTAAAATGCCATGTGACAGTCAAATAGCATTGATCTGTCACCTTAGTATTCATTTCTAGCTGTGTACATACCTGTGTACATACATAACTGAAATCCTAGCAAATGGATGATTAGTTTTAAGCTAGTCTTTACTATATAGTCAGATTCTATCTCATCAATAAATAAATGAGTAAATAAATGAGTAAGTAAAGTCAATTTCTATATTATTATCTCAGTATCTTTCTATTACACAGACTATGATAGGGAAATAGCAAACTGCAGTAACCTTCTTTAGCTCAATTTTCTACTTGTGCAATCCTAATGATGATTATCAGCAATTGCCATAGGGGAAAAATGGCTCACAGTAAACTTCTGTTATGAGATAACATGAATAATTTTCTATAATAAAATAGTATTTCTTATATTTGCTTGCATGTTAATTAAATTATACCTACAAATGTAGATATTGGTGTATCAATGTTTAATTTCATACATTAATAAGCTATGCGTGTTGGCTCATGACAGGGTACTGGCACTCAGGACCATGAGGCGCAAGATCTGCAAGTTCATTCTGGGTTAAGTAGGGAGACCCCATCTCAAACAACAATAAATGGCTGACATCTTCATTTTCATTTCTGCCTTATAGCTATGGGAGTGAAATCATGATTGGTTAAACAACTAATACTAAATCCAAATTTATAATTTAATTTAAATACAGCAGTAAATTATCTGCTCTTAAATAATTAGGTTTTAGCAATCAACTCAAGTGGTTGCTATAATTTAATCTTTATATTATGACTTGAATTTTGGAATGCCACTATATCATTTGGACCACCATAACTGAAAGGTGCCAACAACTGCCATGTATAAGGTTAAAACTGGAGTCAAACATTTTTTAAATCAGCCAGGATGAAGTAAGCCCCTGTCAAACAGCTATTTTTAAAATTCAAGAGATATTCTGTGTGGTATGATGTTTTGTAATCCACTACAAAAAAATCATTCTGAGAATTAAGCCAAAAATATCTTATTTCAGAGTAAATTCACCCTTTTATTCTTTACCAACTTTCTTTTTTGCAGATGTTCATCACAAATCAGAAGTTTAAACTTATTTTTCCTGTCTTCAAAGCATTATACATCACCTCCAAGGAAAAGTACTTGGCAACTAATTTGTTACCACTTAGGGAAATGTTGAAGAACATAAAAGGATTTCCTCCTTTTAGTTTCAAACTTTCCTGCTGCCTTGGGAGCTAGCATAGTTCTACATCTGAAAACACCCAGAGTTTCAAATATGCACCCAGTACCTACCTTGTATTTCTTTTCTTAATGCTGAAAAAATAATTATCTGTGCCACAGAAGTTTTCAAATAACACAAATGTATTAAGCAACACAAGAGAGACAAGTACAAAATGCTATGATCATAGGAAATGAATATTTCAGAATTTTTGTACTTTTGAATATCAACCAAATGGTGTTATTTCTATTTAGAAAATGGATTTAAATTGTACTATTACTCCTGTATTTCAGTGTTGGTTAATGATGTTCTTAACAACACCTAAAATTAGAGCTGTTTCCACGTAGGCAGCTCTATAAATGGAAGTCCATTTTTATTTGTGCTCATTTTTTTTTATTCCTAACTTACTTTCTTTCAGCAATATAAGCTTTCATAACATTTAATTAGCTATCTGAAAGAGCAGAATAGGCACCGATCTCCACAGATGACATGGCATTCTGTGTTGAATTCTGGAGAATCTAAGCCAAAGGCCCATCACAAATTTACATCTGCCTGCACATCATGATGCAGCAGCATCATTGGCTGGCAGTTTGTGGTCAGTGGTTTCTGACCAACAGATTTTAGTGATGTAACATCAGCTTGCTGTTGCCTTTTTTTCTATCCTAGTGCACTCACATACAAATTAGCGAAACAAATCACAAGTAATTTGAATATATCCTAACATTTAGGAGGAAACTTCCAATGCTAAAATAGAAAGCTTTTGAAATATAGTCCAACCAAGCTTTAATAAATCATAGTTTCCTTTGTTTCTTTCACTAAGCTGGCATAATTTGTAACATCCTGTGAACTGACGCTACTCTAATATGAACAGCTTCTCTCTCTGTCTGTCTCTTTCTCTCTCTTGCACACACACATGCTCACATTCACTTTGTTCATTATTATTTAACTTTATTTTGCCATGCTATAGATCCCTAACACTTGAGGTGGTAGTGTGATTTATTCCATAGAGGTGGGATCTTAACAGTCTATATTCATAAAAATTAATCCAGTTGTGACTTTTGTGCCCTATGTATTATTGTCTTAAGTGAAAATAAAACTGGTTTCCCTCTTTCTGAATGTGAGAGTACAAATCTGACTTCCAACATTGTCTCTAATAAGCATGCGGTAAAACTCATGCTACTTCCAACTCATTTTTTTTTCTCATGTTAGAATGCAAAGGTATATCCTAATACTACAAATTATGAAAAATACTGTTTTCTTCAATAAGGGCTCACATGACTGCCTTATACTTTACATTGACGTTCTTTTTAATAAGCTTAATGCATGTATTATGCAGGGAAGAATAAGGATGGGGAGGAAAAACTAACATGGAAACATCAGTCACCCTCCACCATATAGTCTTTACCTGCTACTGCCTGGTAGTTCTTTTGCTTGTTACTTGCACATGAGGAGCTATATCACATTAGTAAACACATACCATAACGGATACAAGTGAGGTAGCTTGGTGCAAGAGTATCATTACATGCAGACTGCTATTAACATAGAAATGCTTTAGTGGTGAAAATACTAAAACATAAGACATCAGGAACTTAATTATTTTATAATAATCAGCATATAAAGTAAGAATTTAGAAAAGCAATTCACATAAAAATACTGCAAAAGAAATATGCATATTTTAGGTGGGTAAACTGCAAGTCTTGTTCCTAGATTTTAATTTAGTTATAAAATACCATTTTATTGCTTTTGATAGTGAGACAGAGCACATTTTGAAGAAGCAGTTATTATAACAGTCAAATGGTAGCAGCGTTGATATACAAATCCTCAAGCATGCACCTGCATCACACAATTCTTCTTAGTGCCATTTCCATGGCTGTGTGCAGACACCAGAAACCACTGGCCTATATCTTATTCAGAGGATCTGATTGCATCTGTGCATTGGAGCTGCTTCAAGCAAATGTACTTACTATTCACTGCACCTGCATGCCTTCAGGGATGGTTTTCTATGTTTATGACCTTTAGGACATGGTAAGATGCCTATCCCAATGGCATTTCTAGCATATATAATGATAACATATAGAAAACACTCCAAAATGAAGAAAACTAAATTGAAATGGAATTTGTCATACAGAACAAATGCACAACAGCATAAGGGCATTTTCTATAGTAGTGGTAGGTATATAAAACAATGACTGTCTATACCATGCAATGGAAATTGATGGCACACATATCAGTGCCACATGGCTTTGAGATTATCATTTAAATTGAGTTTCCCTCAGTCCTCCATCCTGCTCTGAGGCACAGTCATCAGGTGGAGGCACAGCAGATGTTTGGGAGTGAAGGAAGAGCTCAATAGAGCCATCTCTTTCCTAATAGGTACCCAGAAGAGAAGTGGCCCTCAACACGGTATGAAACTGACAATGGAACCAGTTTCTATTTTCTTTGATGAAAAGACTGGCTAAACGTCTGAAATAAAAAAAAAAAAATGCTAAGTAAGGTGAAGGATATGTGTGTAGCTCAGCATTTCCTCTGAAGAAGGTGTACATCGTAATTCATATGTGATAATGCATTTCAGCATCTCCTTTATGCTAAGACATTGGTTGTTTTCAATCTCAATTCAGATGCTATTTGGTAAATGAACTCAGGTATATCACTTTTAAATCCTCGAGTGTGTCATACGATAGAGGTTCCACAAGGAATTTAAATAGAAGAAATAACTCATGTTCAAACCAGGGCAGGGAAAGTAATTCTTGAGCTATTACATTTTCAACTATATGATAGGAATGTAAAGCCACAGAAGTCCAGCGGAACATCTCGAATGCAACGTTGTGAAAAGCTTTTGTACAAGAGAATCATGTTGTCCTGAAATTCAAATGATGAAGAGATTTTTTAATTTAAAGGTAAGGAGGGAAGGTGTACTCAGGAAAAGGAAGTAGAAAGAAAAACAATCACCACATTGAAAGGTGATTTTCCCAGACCTGTGAGACATCAGATCTATAGGTCCAGAATTTATGTTGAATTTCCAAACTCAGCATTAACAAAGAGAAACTACTTTGCTAGTGAAATTAGCTAAGGCATGAAAGAAAACTAGAAAAGTTCTCAATGAGAGACGAGAAAATAGAGGTCAAATGCCTTTGAGGAGGTGATTATATGCCTTGAATGATTCTAGAATTATTTGAATGCTTAATCAGGAAGATAACAGGAAGTATTTAGGACCTTTCCAATATGAATATGAACTAACAGAAAAGTAGTATCCAAATCAGCATTGTTCTAGACAGGCTTTCTACAACAGTGACACAAAGGCCCAATATTCACTGGCCTCAAACTTGTTACTACACTAGCAATTTTGATTCCAAACCATGGCATTTCATCTTCCATGATACTCTACATCTTTTTATTTTAAAAATTCAGGGATGTAAAGATGGCTCAGTAATTAAAGGTGTTTGATTGCAAAGACTGGGGGCCTGGGTTTGAGTCCCCAGTGCCCACACAAAGCCAGATAGATGTACAAAGTTGCACATGCATCTGGAGTTACTATGCAGGGGCAGCAGGCCCTGGCATGCCCATACTCACTCTCTTTGTCTGCCTCTTTCTGTCTCTGCCTCTGTCTCAAACAAGTACATAAATAAAATATATTTCTATTTTTGTAGTCAGTGAATACAGTCAAGTTAGTTCCATTGTTAGTCTCCTCCCGGTCATCCCCCTTCCACAGGGACCCTCCTTGCTGGGGTATGTGGGTTGTGCATTGTGGGGTTAGCCTTCAGTTTGGGGTAGGAGGAAATTTCTCTCCATGTCATGACCTAACATGTGGCTCTGACTTATTTTTAAAAAGTTTAAAGTCTGTTGCTTCAACTTCTGTTCTTATATTCACAATATAAATATTGCATGTTGTATTGCTGCATAAGCAAAGAGCATCTTCTTCCCATCTCAACATTCCTCCTTTCCTAAGATTCTATTGTTATTATCCAACCATAATGATAACCTTAAAAGGAATACAGGTGTTATTTAGAAGACTGGAAGATAAAGAACCGGAAGATATCAAAGTATGTATGAGAATAATAGTAAGCATGTCAATAAAGCAGAAAGGATAAAAATAAAAAAGGTAGACATTGAACATAGAAAGATAGTTTATGCCCATAATAAAAATTAAATTAATGCTGGGTGCGGTGGCATATGCCTTTAATCCTAGCACTTGGGAGGCAGAGGTAGGAGGATCACCGTGAGTTTGAGGCCAGCCTGAGACTACAAAATGAATTCCAGGTCAGCCTGGGCTATTGAGACCCTATCCTGTAAAACAGAACAAAACATAAAACAATAAAACAAAAAAAATAAATTAAGTTATTGATAAGTTTCTCCAAAACAAGCACTTCCTTTCCAGATGAAGACAATATTATGATTTTCCTAGTGATTTGAATATTCTATTAATGCTTATAAACCTATGCTGGTTTTTGAGATCTTTATGGGTCGTGAAGAAGATGATACTGTAGTAGTATTTGATACATAGTTTCATAAACACATAGAAAACACTGAGAATATACTTTTAGATATGAAAATATGAATTGTTGTGAAGGAATATTAAATTTAAAAGGCACGATTGGTATTCTAAAACAAGAATGATTAATTCTTATGAGTTACTTGCTGCCAAACCATTCATTTGTAAAGTAGTAATGTGAGTCTTCACAATAAGCTCAGGACCTACAAGTTGTTCACAATAGGTCTTTATTAATACTATGCATATATTATTTAAACTAACATCACATATGTTTGTTAAATACCATTTTTTTCTATAAATTATAAATTGTATTATTATTATAGAAGACAGCATTTTGAATTATAGGAGAAATAAATCTTACATGTTCCTCTTGAACTTGAAGGACAGAATATGTTCCCTTTAGAAAATTATTTACACCAGTGACATTGTTAGAGAAATCACAACCTGTATTTAAATAATCTCATCTTTATAAATTTAAATTATGGAAAATATTTGAGCTCTGGAAATCCTACACCTTGGAATCAATGGTTTTCATTTTTCTCTGCTAGGATTCTCCTTTGGTCCTTTTATTCTTCTGTTCCAGTGTTGTGAAAAATGAGGCAGTTTCTTTCTTTTGGTTTAACTGCCTTTGTGTCTTACACCTTATCTGAAATATGTCATCTACATAGATTTTAAAAAATCCTTATAATTGGAAGGTAATGAAAGAGTTAAGAAGCTTCTGAAAGAACCTGATTTAAATGCAGTGCAAAACCTATGTTCTACATGCAGTACTTAGCAAAAGCTGTTTGGTTTACTGGGACAAATTTAAATTCTAGCAACTCAATAACTGTGTGAATTTTAGACCAAAGACTATGTAAATATGTTACTATTCTTTATCTCTACAGAGGATGTTTTCCTTATGCTTTTATTGCTTCTATAAGCTATCCTTTTCTCTGATAAAGACACCATTTTGATTACATGGATGAATACATCTGAAATTCAAGTTATCTTCCTGGAAAAGTGGTAATCCTATAAGACAAGTCAATAAAAACATGCCTATTAAGCCAACTCTTTGAGAAAAGCAAGGTAGTCTTATTAGTGCTTTTTTCCCTTGCCTTCTATCTAATTTCTTTGGGGAAGTACATCTGTTTACCAATTTAAATCCTGTTGTACATCTTATTTCTAGCATTTAATTCCCTGCTATTACTAGAAACAAGTAAAAAGAAGTATCATTTTAGTATTCTTGGAAACAGAGTTAAGTCAGAGACAGCTAATCCTCTCCTGCTTCTTATTTAGTAAGGAATACCTATTAATAAATATGGGTGTCATGGAGAATGGATTTCTTTTAAGAAATATGTTAATAAATGGATGAATATTTTCAATAATATCCTGGGATCCAGAAGCTACTTATTGATAACAAAGAGGATAATTTATGACAAAGATAATGTTTCATTTGTTACCTGAAATTAAATAGACATGATTCCAAGAAAACAGATGGATGTTCTGTTCTAATCAGTAGTTTAAAAATATAATTATTGATGAGAGATATAATAAATATTTTAATGGAAAAATTAATGGCAAGTATATATGAAGCTATACTTCCTGAAAACTTCATACATATTACAAAAGTTTAGACGTGAAATATGCACTCCTCGTTTTTTATTTACTTGTGCATATGTGAATAATAATATGCTTTTACAAAAACTATTATTAAATGAAATGCTTCTGAAGTAATTTTTAAATATAGCAATATCTAAAGGTTGCCTTAAATAAGATATAGTTAGCCTTGATATCAGTAAAACTATACCCTATTACTAAACACTGGAGCTGCCATTCACCTTGCTATTACTATTAAAGACACTAAAATACGTACAAACAGTAGATAGGAAGATGAATGACATTTTAAATGAAGTGTATTCTTAGAGTTATTTCCTGAAAAATCATTCTGTTCTGAGTACCTGTAAGTATGTTGTAGGTTTATTGGAAGCTGATGTATTTTTATC